>NC_053428.1:72298897-72585924 GCF_007990345.1 Gossypium hirsutum
ACTCATCGGTGGAGTGATTTCGAGGTGAATTATCAGTATCAAAGAGGTAGGTAAATGTGATTAATATTATAACTCCAAATGTGAGAATGATCTAATTGGTAATGGTAAGTTTGTATAATAAAGTATGCGATGAAATATTCTTATGTATTAGTGCATATTCTGCCCAAAAGCCTTATGATCTGAGTATGGGTTGGGTTGAGCTAGATGTGCCAGTACAAGGTAAGGATTATGATTTGTAAGCTTACATATATGTGATAAGGAATATGTTGGTTCTTTATGTGCCTATGGTAATTTAGTACTTGTCATGTTGAAATACTTAAAAGTATGGATGTGATTATGAACAAGTGGAAAGGATTATTGAAAGTTGAAAATCGATGAAGAATGTGCTTTGGAAATATTTGACCATCTAGGTCATTATTATTCGAAAGTATATATGTGGCAGCCAAGTGTTGCGTTTAATGATATTATAGATCGAGATGAAGCTCTAGATTAATTTCATCGAACAGTTGAAATGAATGACCAATGATACTGATTGAGAACACTTTGTTTTGCTTAAAACTTACTAAGCATTAAATGCTTACTCCGTTCTTTGAATCTCTGTTTTATAGATTTTGGTTCGTCAGCTATCGGACTCGGGATTTTTGGAAGTCGAAGTCTCCCACACTATCAAAGCCTCCTTTTGGTACAATTTTGGTTGAACTTTGAAATGGCATGTATAGGACTACCCTTTTGTTGTTGGTCATGTACCCTTCGGTTTTGTGTAAATTTGGATAGCCATGCGAAAATGGCTTAAATATACTTTGATCATAGCATTGTAATCATTTTGTATGTTGTCCGTCGAGAGGTATGGAAATGTTCGTAACGGTTAGCCATGGGAAGGGTTATTCTTGATCACTTTTGGAATATGTATGACAAACTCTAGTTGATCCATGGAGGATCATGAAATAGGTAAAGTTTACCTTAAAAAAAACAGATGCTGGCAGCAGCAGTGATGTGGATGTGAAAAATCACTAAAAATAGTAGGAATGGAATTAAATAGTGAATAAATTATGTAAGCAAACCTTGATGAATCTATTTTCATAGGAAAGTAACGAAACGATCATATGAACAGTATGTTAAGAGATATTCAGGTTCTCGTGAGACAGAACCAGAACGGTTTCTGGATTCCCTATTCCGACTTTGGAAATCCATTATAAATTAACCAGAGATAATTAGGAGTCATGCCATATATTTATAGATTCCTCTCTGAGTCTAGTTTCTATAGAAACAAACGGAATCAGTATTGAAGCTCTGTGCAGGGAGATATCCAAATCGTAATGCATGAAGGTCAGTGTAGTCGTACCCTGTAACAGGGGAGAATTTAACTAATAAACTGTACTAATTGGCCCGACCAAAAATTCTAGAAAACAATATGTAGATGGAAATATGAGTTAAGTTTCAGGGAAAAATCACGAAACTGATTTTTGAGTTGTGAAACTCAAGATATGATTTTTAAGGTGACAGCGACACAGTTAGCCAGCTGTCTGGAAATTTTTAAAATGGACTGCGATAGTAAGCGAATTTAGTCTGTAAACCCCTCGTGTCCGACTCCGGCAACGGTCTCGGGTACGGGGCGTTACAATAGGAATGCGGAATTTCCCCATAGTACACCATACCAGGGTCACCTAGTATGAATGGTGTAGCTGAAATACGAAATAGAACTCTTAAGGATATGGTAAGGAGTATGATTGGTCATTTTACCTTACCTGAATACCATTTGGGGAGAAACATTAAAGATAGTAACTTATATTCTGAATAGAGTACCGACTAAAGCAGCTACAAAAAAAACTTATGAGCTTTGGACAAGTCAAAAGCCTAGTCTAAAACACTTTCACATTTGGGGATGCCCAGTTAAGGTAATGCCTTATAGGCCACATGAAAAGAAATTGAACTCCAAAATAGTGAGCAACTATTTTATTGGTTATTCTGAGAGATCTAGGGGCTATAAGTTTTATGATCTCACAATTACGAATATTTTTGCGATGGGAACTACAATATTTTTTGAGGATGTTAAGTTTGGAGGGAGAAACAAGGTTAGAGACATTGCTTTTGAGGAGGAATTAGATTCTAACTCAATTCTTTTTATCACTTTTGACGATGTTCAGGTTCCCATACCTATCATTGATCAATAAAGGAATCCAGACCTTAATAAGACAATGTTGAACAACATCCTATTCAAGATTAGGTAATTGGTCGAGAAGAACAAACTCAACAACTTCAAGAACAAATGTTATTAAAGATGTCCACAAGAGAGAGGAGAAATGCTATTTCATGTGATTATGTTGTATTTCTCCAAGAACATGAGGATCACAACAGAATGATGGAAGATGATTGATGCGTGCTCATATTTTTAAATTCAATTACAAGAGGCTGAATTTCCCGATCGTCTAATTTTAGTATCGTTTCAAGTTGAAATTTAAAATGAAATTGTAAGTAATGGAAAATAGGTTGAATGAAAACAACAAAGAAGGTTTCGGAAGGATGACTTGTACGAATTAAAAAACTTAGAAAAGAAGCAACAATATAAATGGTCGTGACCCAATTTCTATATAGTTAAATAACAAACAAGTCTTTGAAGAAAAAGTAAACTATGACCTGTTATTTAGCAAAATAGGAACCAACAGTATGTTACAATGCCACACTTCAGAACAAAGAAAGAGAGGATGAAAATGATAAGTTCAAAAAAAAAGGCTTTGACACCACAAGGAGAGCCTTGATAAGTCCAAGTAAGTTAGACCAAGAACAAAGAGATAGAATTCTCATACAAAACTCAAAAAAATTCAATTACCATCAAAGTTCTATTTACAGGAAATTCATAGGCACTTTTGTGACTGTTCAAATGCCTATGTGAGACCTTTCATCTTTAGCAATTAAGTAAGGTTATTACAAGTATTAATTTCGTATTAAACTCATGTAGGGAAGCCAATGAGTCGTGTCTCTTCATTAGAATCTGATGTAGTTGAAGGCATGTCAATTCTCCTTAATGAAGACTTAAAGTATCCTTAATGTGTTTGATTGATGTCCCTTCAGCTCCCTAGTAACCACATGATAAAAGCTTGTGTAACACCAACTTAAATGACACCATGATGAAGACTTAAGACTCCAAAAACGTTCAGACTTGAAGAGTCTCTTTTGGTCCATTAAACAGTCTCCTTAATGTTCTTTTAAAAGCTTTGAAACTGTCCAACTTTGAAGAGTCTGTAATCATATGAAAAGGCACCTGCAAAATAGATACTTAAGATTAAATAATAACTTAAAACACTAATAAAAACAACATATTTAATAACTCTCATGCACACGAATTAAATGAACATGCAACTTAAACCATACTTGAAGTAAATTAACAAATGAAATGATTTAATGCATGACTTATTAAATATGAAAAAAACACATAATGCAAATCTTTCATGCTAATGTATTAATGCAAAGCATTAACTAAAGACACATTCAATAAACAAGAAACATAATGCACATTTTAAAAGATGTAGATGTATTAAGCAAAACATTAAATAAAGATGCATTTAACAAAAAAAACACATAATGAAGTAGATCATTAAACAAAGATTCATTTAATAAACAAAACACATTGTTAAAAATTGAAAAGTTTGATCAAACTAATCAAACTATCACATGCAACACATTGCATGAAATTGGATCGTTATCTTGAGTCCAATAAAAATTGAACTTCTCATGCTCGGCCCAAACTTGTTGAATCAACCCTAACATTGTCTCTTTGAGCTTTTTTGATCTAGCCCGAGTCATAGGCCCAACGGGAATTTCAATTGGTTTTCTTCTTGAATTCTCCTCATCTTTCAACCCAGTTGGTATTGACATAGACGACTTTAATTTTGTTCTAATCAATTCTTCATCAGACGCTCCCATGCATGTATCAATGATCCAGCCGACTTTCATTGGGCCAAGAAAAATTCTAAATCTTAAAAATGGATTGATGCCATACAAGAAGAGTATAAGTCTATGCAAGAAAATAAAGTTTGGGAACTTGTCCCATTGCCTGAAGGTTCAAAGCCAATTGGTTGTAAATTAATATTTAAAACCAAAAAGGATTCAAATGGTAATGTGGATAGGTATAAGGCGCGTCTTGTAGCTAATGGATATACTTAGAAAGAAGGCATTGATTTTACAGAGACTTTCTCTTCAGTTTCATCGAAAGAATCTTTCAGGACAATAATGACACTTGTTACTCATCTTGATCTCGAGTTACATCATATGGATGTTAAGACTGTGTTTTTCAATGGCGATATTGAAGAAATAATCTATATGGTGAAACCAGAAAACTTTGAATTAGGAGACCCAAAGAATATGGTTTGTAAATTAACAAAATCCATATGTGGACTCAAACAAGCTTCCCATTAGTGGTACCATAAGTTTCATCACGTAGTTAGCTTATTTAGTTTTGAGATGAATATTGTTGATGTTTGTGTGTTTTACAAATTCAATAGGAGTAAGTAAATAATCCTGGTTCTATATGTCAATGACATTTTGCTTGTCACTAATGGTATAGGCTTGTTGCACGAAACCAAGATGTTTTTATCTAAGCATTTTGAGATGAAATATCTTGGGGACGCCTATCTTATTTTAGGAATTTAGATACATCAAGACCAATCTTGAGCTGTTCTTGGATAGTCACAAAAGAGCTATATCAATAAAGTACTCAAAAGATTCGGCATGCGAGGTTGTAGACCAAGTGACACCTCTGTGGCTAAATGAGACAAATTTAATTTTACTCAATACCCTAAAAGTAACCTTGAAATTCAAGAAATGGAAAAGATTCCTTATACATCATCTGTTGCGAGTCTAATGTATGTTCAAGTATGTACACGTCCGGATATTGCGTGCATTGTTAGGATGTTAGGCATATATTGAAACAACCTAGGTATGGAACATTGGATAGCAGCCTAGTAAGTTATATTGTATTTTCAGAGAACAAAATATTACATGCTCACTTATAAGAGATTAGATCATATGGAGCTCGTAAGGTATTCTATTTTTTATTTCACTGGGTGGCAAGATAGCAAGAAATATATATCATGCTATATTTATCTGTGAGTTAAAGGAGTTTTATCCTAGAAAAATGTCAAACAGACATTTGTCGCTTCTCCACTTTAGAAACAGAGTTTGTAGCATACTATGAGGCATCAAACCATGGAATATGGCTCCAAAACTTTGTCACAGGACTATGCATTTTGGAGAATGTGGAAAGACAACTCAAATTATTTTATGACAATAAGTCAGTGGTGCTGTATTCCAATGAAAAAAGGAGTTCATCTAAGTCAAAGCATATTATCATAAAGTTCGAAGTTGTAAAAGAGAGATTGCAAAGTGGACAAATATCCATAGAGCACATTGGGACAAACTCCATGTTAACGGATCCACTCACAAAAGGTTTACCACCCAAGGTCTTTCATGAGTACACTACTCATATGGGTGTTATATTATTTAAGGACATCATGGTTTAGCGAGAGTTTGTATTTTATTTCCGTTATGTTTGTTTTCAGACGTTTATGAATTTTGTTATTTTCTTAATAGAAATGAAGTATTTAGTTCATTTGATACTGACCTCACTTAAATTTAAGGAGGACCTGTTGGAAATAAACATGTTTGGTTTACATTGCATCTAATTTCTATGCTATGCATCAATGATTGATATATGTTATTTAACTATATTTGTATATGTGACCATTGATGAGTTTAGTCATGATTAATATTACAAAGACTACTTTGATCCTATATGGATATATTTGATGGGCAAGATTGTTATAGAATACTTGTTATATGATAGCAAATTTTGAGCGCATAAGGTTGTACATTTATCAGGAAATATAAGTTGCCCAAGTGGGAGATTGTTAAATTAAAATCCTCAATTATGAGCACATATGTATAATGTATAATGCTATTATAAAGTGTGACATAAAATTAAGTGACCAATTAAGTTATAAGTGCCATAGTTATAAAGTGTCATGAAAATAATGTGTAGATACCATACGTTGTATTTATAATTTAATGAAGGGCCAAATTATAAATGCCCAGAACTGATTTAATAATCAATTATTTTAAAAAGAGGTAGTGGTTGCCAAAAAATATATATGTCATATTTCTTTTCTATCCCCATCAGAGAGGATATACAAAGAGAAAAACTATTTTCTTGGAAGATTAAAACCTTTTGGGCAATCTCCAACAATAAATTTAGGTGCGCTTCCAAATTTAATTTTGTGACACCCCTAAAGTGACCCTAGTCGGAAAGCGGTTTCAGGACCGCTAAACCGAGTCACCAAATTATTTGAATGTGATATTTATTGTCTAAAATATGTGATTATGAAGGTGTGAAAGTTTTAGGCTTCGATTTAGTAAATTGCCTGTGAATTTAGTCAAAAGGACTTATGGGTGACATTTTTGAAATGTGATAGGCTAATCTACAAGGACCTAATAGTGCATGTAATCAAAAGGGAGGACTTGCATGTCAATTTTCCCCCCTAATATGTAGTGGCCAGCCATGAGCATGGGTGGACAATATGTTATGGCTAAAAACATGTCATAAACATGTTGGGGTAGTGCATTATGTAAGGATTAATAAAATAAAGAGCATGGGTGGACAAGATGTTATGGCTAAAAACATGTCATAAACATGTTGGGGTAGTGCATTATGTAAGGATTAATAAAATAAAGGGCATGGGCAATAAAATATTAGTGTTAGTAGGATGAGAAACAAAAAAAAAAGAAAAGAAAGAATGTGTGTGATTGTCCCCCCCCCATTGCCGTGAGTGAAGAAAAGAAAAAAAAAAGAAAATTTGTTCATCCTCTTTCATTTCTTTTGGCCGAAAATTCTAAGGAAGAAGGAAGGAGTTCTTGCTTCATGTTTGGTTTGGAAGAGGATTAGGAGGAGGTTTGGCCATACTTGTATCTAGATTAAGCTCAAGAGCTTAGAGGACCAAAGTTGGATAAAGGAAAGGAAAAAAGTGATCGAATAGCCGCCGAAATCGTTCGACAACATCCGAGGTAAGTTTTAAGTGATTAAACGTTGAGTAAATTCAATCATAATAGGACATAATGAGTTGATTTAATAAGATATGATGTGGCCATGATATGTCTTAAACTCAAATGGTAAGTTCATATGTGTTTGGACTTGGAAATTTAAGAGCAAATTGTAATAATTTGCTTTGGACAGCAGCAGTAACGTGATTTTAGAAAATCACTATAAATTGTTGGTATGGAATTATAGGCTGAATAAAATATGTAATCAAGGCTTAATTAGTCTAGTTTCTTATAAAAGAGACCTTGTGAGCAAAGAAATTTCCTATAAAGAGATATTTAAAGTTGTGTGAGACAGTGTCAGAATGACTCCGAAATCCCCTGTTCTGTTTTTACAAAATCATTATAAATTGTACAAAAATGGTTATAAGATAAAATTTATATGCTTAGACTCCTTAATGAGTCTAGTTTCAAATGAAATCAAATACAACACATTTTGAATTCTGTAAAATGAGAAATTTGATTCGTAGTGAAGAGTGGTCAGATTAGTCAAACAGTGAAACAGGGGAAACTTTAAGAAAAATCTGGTATTGATTGGCCAAACCTAAAATTATGGAAATTTTATGGATGGAAGATATACAAGTCTATATTCAGGAAAAATTAACGGCAAGTGATTTGGAGTTTTGTAGCTCCGGTTATAAATAATTTAGTGACCATTGCTCAGGAAAACAGCTCGTAGTGAATATGTGATTTTGTTGTAAACATGGATAAAACTTGTTTTAGTTGCTCATAAGCTATTGATTAAACCCAAACTTGAATTCTAAATTGTGATATTGTAAGCTTATGAGTATTCGAATATGAAATGATAGTATGGCGTAAAATTGAATTATTCATTGGAAAGTGATGGATGTAGATTCGGCCAAGACCAAGTCTGTACATGATAGTATATGTGGTATGTGAAGTATATTTGAATAAATGTGAAAGTGTATATATGTGATAAGGCCTAATGGCCAATGTGATGAATGTGAAAGTGTATATATATGTGATAAGGCCTAATGGCCGATGTGATGAATGTGAAAGTGTATATATGTGATAAGGCCTAATAGCCGATGTGATGAATGTGAAAGTGTATATATGTGATAAGGCCTAATGGCCGATGTGATGAATGTGAAAGTGTATATATATGTGATAAGGCCTAATGGCCGATGTGATGAATGTGAAAGTGTATATATGTGATAAGGCCGAATGGCCAATGTGATGAATGTGAAAGTGTATATATATGTGATAAGGCCGAATGGCCAATGTGATGAATGTGAACATGTGTATGTGTGATAAGGCCGAATGGCCAATGTGATGAATGTGAACATGTGTATGTGTGATAAGGCCGAATGGCCAATGTGATGAATGTGAACATGCATAAATGAGATAAGGCCGAATGGCCAATGTGATGAATGTGAAAGTGTATATATGTGATAAGGCCGAATGGCCAATGTGATGGATGTGGAAGTGTATAAATGTGATAAGTCCCGAAGGTCAATTGTGTCAGTACTATATCCGGGTTAAAACCCCGCAACCTTTATGCGAGAATATTATCCTGATTAATGTTCGTAGGCTTCGTGCTCGTACTATATCCAAGCTTTAAAGACCCGACGGCTAAATGCTAAGATTCGAGTAAGACTTTGATATTGAGTATCTGCATTAAGTTACCATCAAATAAGTATTATGTATTCAAGATGTTCAGGTACGTATTACTTACTCATCGGTGGAGTGATTTCGAGGTGAATTATCAGTATCAAAGAGGTAGGTAAATGTGATTAATATTATAACTCCAAATGTGAGAATGATCTAATTGGTAATGGTATGTTTGTATAATAAAGTATGCGATGAAATATTCTTATGTATTAGTGCATATTCTGCCCAAAAGCCTTATGATCTGAGTATGGGTTGGGTTGAGCTAGATGTGCCAGTACAAGGTAAGGATTATGATTTGTAAGCTTACATATATGTGATAAGGAATATGTTGGTTCTTTATGTGCCTATGGTAATTTAGTACTTGTCATGTTGAAATACTTAAAAGCATGGATGTGATTATGAACAAGTGGAAAGGATTATTGAAAGTTGAAAATCGATGAAGAATGTGCTTTGGAAATATTTGACCATCTAGGTCATTATTATTCGAAAGTATATATGTGGCAGCCAAGTGTTGCGTTTAATGATATTATAGATCGAGATGAAGCTCTAGATTAACTTCATCGAACAGTTGAAATGAATGACCAATGATAGTGATTGAGAACACTTTGTTTTGCTTAAAACTTACTAAGCATTAAATGCTTACTCCGTTCTTTGAATCTCTGTTTTATAGATTTTGGTTCGTCAGCTATCGGACTTGGGATTATTGAAGTCGAAGTCGCCCACACTATGAAAACCCTTTTGGTACACTTTTGGTTGAACTCTGAAAATGGCATGTATAGGACTACCCTTTTGTTGTTGGTCATGTACCCTTCGGTTTTGTATAATTTTGGATAGCCATGCGAAAATGGCTTATATATGTTTGAGCATAATGTTATAATCATTTGGTATGGATATGGTTATTGAGAGGTGTGGATATGCTTAACAAGGATTGGCCATGGGAATGGTTAATCACTATCATAATTTGTGCTATTTATGCTAAAAGGGCTAGTTGAATCATGGAAACTATGAAATAGGTAAAGTCTACCTTAAAGGCAGATGCTGACAGCAGCAGTGATGTAGATTTGGAAAATCACTAAAAATAGTAGGAATGGAATTAAATAGTGAATAAATTATTTAAATGAACCTTGATGAATCCACTTTCATATGGAAGAAACGAAATGGTCATATGAGTGGTATGTTAAGAGATAATTAGGTTTTCGTTAAACAGGGCCAGAACAGTTTCTGGATTCCTTGTTCCGACTTTGGAAATTCATTATAAATTAACCAGAGAAAATTAGGAGTCATGCCATATATGTATAGATTCCTCTCTGAGTCTAGTTTCTATAGAAACAAACGGCATCAGTATTGAAGCCATGTACAGGGAGATATCCAAATTGTAATGCATGAAGGTCAGTGTAGTCGCACCCTGTAACAGGGGAGACTTTAACTAATAAACTGTACTAATTGGCCTAACAAAAAATTCTAGAAAACAATATGTAGATGGACATATGAGTCTAGTTTCAGGGAAAAATCACGAAACTGATTTTCGAGTTGTGAAACTCAAGATATGATTTTTAAGGTGACAGCGACACAGTTAGCCAGCTGTCTGGAAATTTTTAAAATGGGCTGCGATAGTAAGCGAATTTAGTGTGTGAACCCCTCGTGTCCGACTCCGGCAACGGTCTCGGGTACGGGGCGTTACAAATTTTTCTCTTAATTTATTCTTAATAATCTAGTAGATTTATTAAGTTTTTGATTTATTAAATTTATATCAAAGTTTTACTATTCTAACGTTTATTCCAAACACCACAATTTTAAATCATATACACCAGATAAAATAAGGACTATTTCAAGTAAATAAGATTGTCATATTTGAGGCAAAACCTTGCTATACAATTATCAATGATTAATTAATCTAACCTTGGAAATTTATGTACTCCGAAAACAAATTGGAAATTTGTGAACCAATGGTGTTAATTTATGTTTCTCTTTTCTTTCTTTTTTTTTTTAAAAAATAGTGATAACATTCTAGGACGACATATTTTATGTGCTAATTGCATGCTTATTTTGAGTATGATCCTACTAATTTGGATTATTTTGTGGTCTTTTATCTTTTAGGGACTAAATTGGAGGCAAGAGGAAATTTAAAGGCAAAAAGTGTAAATTTGAAGATATAATGGGCCAACATGCAAAGAAAGAGAGAAGTGGCACCAAAAATGCAAACATGGAAGACCCAAGGACTAAAATGCAAAAAAAAGGATTTTATAGCACAAGACTCTATTTTAATTTCAATTATATTAGGATAATTATTAAGGATTTTTATTTAGATTTAATTTTAGGATTTATGTTTATTTATCTTTTAGAATTTCATTAGGAATAGACTAGGTTTTCTAGTACTATAAATAGGGGATGGAGTGGCACATATTTGATATCACTTTTTCCTGTAAACACTCCCTCTCCCAAAAACTCTATCTTTTTGTTCTCTCCATATTTTCTTCAATAAAAATCTCATTTATATTATATTTATTTCTTTCTAAAAAATCATGAGCCACTAAACCAATCAAGCCGAAGGTTGTCAAAATTTCGCAAAAAGGTTCATAAGGCTTAGAACCCGCGCTTAGCCTTCTCAACAAGGTATTCATCACTTCTCCGCATTACAGGGCTGACGCTTCCGTCCATGTCCCTTATAGGTGATCTTTTCAACTTGTGCAAGGAACGACCGCTTTGTACATTTTGGGAAGATTGCACAGTCGGTTCATTGGCCTTTTGCGCCAGAGGTTGGCAAATCCAAGAGACAAAACAGAGTGGTATTCGCCGTTGGGAAGTAATGATCTAGCAGAAGATAGCCCCACAAAAATGATTATTGGCTAGAGTCAGGCTACGCCAAATTTTAAGTCTAAATCCTTAGAGCTGGTGGTCATAGGCGTCCTCTTCCACTATAACTAGATTATCCTGCTCGAGAAGGGTTACTTAAAAGGCAAGGATTGAACCCAAGGTGGAACGAGACAACCGGAGGCTGGAATCTCCCCACATAAGAAACTTTGTCTATCTAGGGTTTTTGAGACATAACAAATGACATGAGGCTCTTTGTCTATCTTTTGCCCTAACACGGCCCCACACTGCATTCGCTTGCATCGCACATAATTTCAAAGGGGTAGTTCCAATCTGGTGCATGCACTATAGGAGCGGTCACCAACTTTTGCTTAAGTGTATCGAAAGCCTCCTTACATTTTGGGCCAAACTCAAATTTCTTGTCCTTTTGTAATAACTTGCACAGTGGTTCAGCTATTTTCGAGAAGTTCTTTATAAAATGCTTATAGAACCTTGTATGGCCAAGGAAAGAACGAATTTCCCTTATAGTGGAGGGATATAGTAAAGAATTAATAATGTCAATTTTGGCCTTGTTGACCTCAATTCCCTTGGCAGAAACTATATGACCTAGAATCAGACCCTTGTCTACCATAAAATGACACTTTTCATAGCTCAAGACAAGATTAAATTCTATGCACCTATTCAAAATTATCATGAGGTTTTTAAAGCATTCATCAAAACAATTTCCATACATAGTAAAATCATCCATAAAGACTTCAATAATTTTCTCCACATATTCAGAAAATATACTCATCATGCATCTCTAGAATGTGGCTGGTGCGTTACAAAGTCCAAATGGCATCCTTTTGTACGCAAATGTGCCAAATTGGCAAGTAAAAGTGGTCTTTTCCTGATCCTCTGGTGCGACTGGAATTTGGAAGAAACCTGAGTATCCGTAAAGACAACAAAAGTGAGTTTTACCTGATAAATGTTCAAGCATTTGATCTATAAAAGGATGAGGGAAATGATCTTTTCTAGTGTAAGAGTTCAACTTCCTGTAATCAATACAGACACGCCACCCATTTTGTACTCGAGTTGGTACCAAGTCACCTTCGGCATTTTTCTTTACTACCACACCCGTTTTCTTGGGCACAACTTGAACCGAACTTACCCATCTGCTGTTAGAAATGGGATAGATTATGTCAGCATCCAGTAACTTGATTATCTCATTTTTTACCACCTCTATCATATTCGGGTTTAATCGCTGTTGGGCCTCTCGCCTCAGTTTTGCGTTTTCCTCCAAGTAGATTCTGTGTGTACATGTCAAGGGGCTTATTCCTTTCAAACCGGCAATGGTCCAGCCAATTGCGTCCTTATGACTTTCAGTACCTGGATCAAACTTTCTTCCTCGAGCTTAGAGAGTTTGTTGAAAACTATGATTGGTAGGGTATTACCTTTCCCCAAAAACGCATACTTAAGATGTTCGGGAAGCGGTTTCAATTTCAATTTTGGAGCCTGCACAACAGAAGGTAAAAGTTTAGTATTTGATGGAGACAATAACTCATTAACAGATTCATAGTCATCAGATATAAATTCAGATTTATCTTCATAAATCAACTCAAAAGTCTCATCTACTAATGAGTCAATTATGTCGACACAATTTATGCTCAAAATTTCGCTTGGATGACTAATGGCGTCATAAACATTAAACTTCACCATCTTTCCATCAAATTCCATCGTAAGAGTTCTACTTCGAACGTCGATCTTAATGCTAGCGGTACTAAGGAAAGGTCGGCCCAACAAGAGGTCCGAAAATCCAGTAGTGTTATCCTCCTCCATCTTTATCACATAAAAATATGCAGGGAAAATAAGTTCGTTAACTTTTACCAGTACGTCCTCAAGGACTCATTCGGGGTGCACAACAGACCTGTCTGCCAACTGAATTATAACACCTGTTTTCGTCAGAAAACCTGTGTTAAGTGATTCATAAATAGAATAAGGCATAACATTTATAGAGGCCCCTAAATCACACATGGCCTTCTTGATCCCCAAATGGCCTATTTTGCATGGTATAGCGAACATACCCCTATCTTTGCATTTTGTCGGCATTTTTCGCTGTAGCACTACGGATACATTCTCACCTACACTTACCTTTTCGTTACCTGTTAGTTTTCATTTGTTGGTGCGAACCTCCTTGAGAAACTTGGCATACCACGAAATCTGTCTGATGGCATCCAGCAGTGGCAAATTGATCTCGACAGTCCTGAATGTTTCGAGGATCTCTTTGTCTTCCTTACTTTTTCGACACAGATTTAATCGTCCTGGGAATGGAGGTTGGATTTTCAGTAATGGGGGTTTCGCTCAAACCTGTTCGTATTTTTTGGGTTTTTCTTGGGCGGTTTCTTAGCCAAGATTTCTACCAGGAATTGGTTCCAGTAGCTTTCCACTTCGCAGCGTCACTGCATTTGCGTTTTGCCTTGGGTTTGGTTCTGTTTGTGATGGCAGCTTCCCTTAAGAGTTCAATCTCTCAATTGATATGGTCAACTCTCTTATGGATGCGTCGATTTTCTGTTGGAAATCTTTCGTCTCTCTTTGGAAATTAAAAGTTTGCTGTTGAAAATCAAGGACATTAACTGCTAATTTATTGACCATGGTTACTAAAGAATTACCTAAATCTCGAGCTTGTTGTGGGAACCGGTTTTGGTTTGACTGGTTAAATCATGGGTTGGCCCTATAACTTAAGTTAGGGTGATCCTTCCATCCTGGGTTGTAGGTAGTAGAGTAAGGGTTGTATCGCCTTTGTGGTGGCCCAGGAAAATTTCCCACAGCCTCTAAATGAGCCATAGTATCATCATTCAAACTAGGACATGCATCAGTTGTATATTCAGGGGTAGCACATATTCCGCATAACCGAGCTGTCTTTGCTTTCTCTGCAACAAGAGAATTCAAAATATTAGCAATTCTATCAACCTTATCTTCTAAGGTCGAATTACTTAGCTGGTGAACCCTTCTAAGGGGTTCAGGATTGGCTCAAAATTGCTGAGAATTTGCAGCCATTGTGGAGATTAAGTCACTTGCTTGTTGTGGAGACATGTTGACCAATGCTCCTCCACTAGCGGTGTCTACTATATTCATCTGCATGGGTTTCAGGCCTTCATAAAAGTACTGAAGCAAAGACTGTTTCGTTATACCGTGTTGTAGGCAACTTGTACACAACTTTTTAAATTGCTCCTAATAGTCATACAAAGACTCTGCATATTTTTGCCTTATTTCCACATTTCTCTTCTTAACTCAGCTGAACATGACGCTAGGAAAAACCTGTTGAGAAACAAACGAGAAAGATCAGCCCAAGTCGTTACAGATGCAAGAGGTAAATAAGATAACCATTCCCTAGCAGAATCTACTAAGGAAAAAGGGAAAGCGCGCAGTTTAATTTTGTAACACCCCAAACTCAGCCCAGACGTTATGGTCGAATTTGGCGTGTCAAATTGAAGTGTTTTACCGAAAATCATGTTTTCATTGAAAACCCTTCTTAAATACAAGAAACCTTAATTAACTTAAAAATAAACACACATTTCAGTTGCGAAAGCCTTGTTTAAAACATTTGATTTAAGAAAACTTTATCATTTAAAAATTAAGTTGCGGAAACATATAAAACATACTATAATTTAGGAATCCCATGTTCAAATTCTCGTAATTACAATGAAAATAATAATAATCCAAATAATAATTAGAAGGAAGCCTTATTACATTCCGGTCCGAAAAATACTTAATAAAACAAAGAACTTAAATGCTTTTAAAAGAGAAACAAGTCCAAGTTGTCTTGCTAGCTGGCCACCCAGAGTTCCTCCAAATATCGAACCTTCTACTGAGTATCACCTGAAAATAAAATAAAAGAGGGGGTGAGTTTTCGTAAACTTAGTGTGTACAATCCTCGGCAAAAACAAGCATTCAAAATAAAAAAAACATCATTCATCGATCATGCAATGCAAATCTATCCAAATTATCCTTCCGCTACACACCAGCTCCGTCCCCCGTCACACCATGTGGAGATATAAATATCGACCCACCCAACCCACACACCATGGTAGCCCGATTGCGGAACTACCTTCATTTGCATATTGGGCTTTAAAAGCCGTCGGTGGATCCACGATTGTCAAGCAACCATGCGATCCTCATATACTCCCTCCGTTCCATAATTCCCACCCATATGCAACCTAATCAGAGTATCATATGTATGCATGTCACATCCATAAAACTTACACTCAGCACCTAGGGGTAATTCGATCATTTTTTCCCTTAGGGGCGTTTCGGTAATTTTTCCTTAATTATGGTTTTCACTTACCTTGGCCCGTTAACAAGTCCCGTGAGTTAATATGAACGAATACTATGCACCAGGTAGGATTCCAGAGAAGAGGAGGTGGGTCATTAAGACTGCTTAAGCACCAAGCTCTCCCTAGATCCAATCCTAGACATGCATATACCCGTTGCCACACCTTAGCCCCTTTGACCTGTCCACGGTCGCAATATATTAATTAAGTCTTATGTGGATATCATATACTAGGCCTATAACCCTTTACAAAGCCCAAACAATTTCACATACTTGTATCTGGCCCACTATTAGGCCCAAATTACCTGTATATGGCCCATTAGGCCCAAATGACATTTATATGGCCCGTTAGGCCTAGTCACATTCATATTCATGCATACAAGTTCCTATCACATAGCATCAACATTCAGTTTTGCCAATTATGGGCCCAACAGCCCATCGAGCCCATTTAGCCCATTCCGACCTATATGGCTAAATCCCAACCCAAGTCCACAGAATTGCTTGTGGGCCTCAGGCAACCTATTGGTCTCCCCCTTACGAGTTTTCGCGCACTCACAAGACTACCGTAGCCAAACTTTCAACTTTTCGGTATTTCGGCATTTCGACTTTTCGACACTTCGACTTTTGTCGATACATAATGTGTGTGCAATGTATGTACACACCTGGTAAACAAGCGTTATGCGATCTCCTTAGCCCAAACCTACAATCGATATCACTCAAAGATTAATCTTACATACTTATCGAATACTTTACCAAAAGCCAGAATCTCACCTTAACCTTACCTTGCGCGATAAGTATAACAACCCCTTCACTAACCATGATCAACTCCTAGATCTGCACCAATCGTAACTATTAAAACCAGAATAATAGGTGACTCGTATCCAACACAAGTCCTCTTACCTTACTATGGCTATTCGGCCAACCTTAGCCAATGGATGAGGAATACTTACCAAAACCGCAAACACTTAAAGAGCAATTTGGCAGAGAGCTAAAATCCGAGATTCTATACTAATTCCCTACCAAATTTGATTGAAAGAGTGAGGGACAATAATCGATACCTAGCAAAGAAAATCGATTAGAAGAGCAACACTTACACTAGATTCAGGTCAAAGAGTATTCAGCCCTTGGGAAATTCGGCTTTTCGGCTTTTCAAACTTAGTATGGTGAATAAGGTTTATTTGGTACAGATTAAAGAAGAAGAGTAGAAGAAGAAATCGACTAAGTGAAACAAAGAAAATTGTGTAGAAAAGAATAGAAATCGGCAGGAAGAAAAGAAAGAAAAACAAAACGGTTTTCGGCTTTTTAGATCTTGAAAAGAAAAGGGTTTTCGGCTCTTGGAGAAAGGGGTTTCTGGCAACAAGGTGAAGAAGAATTTCGGCAGTAGCCTAGCAACCCTGTATTCAGCCCCTATTTATAGCCCTTATAGCTGAATTTTCCATGCCCAATTCCTAATTCAGCTCCATCACTTCTCCCTTCTCATCTCCTCGTTTTCTCCCTAATAACCCCTTGATCCTTTCCTTAATTTTCTCTTCTAAACACTCCCCTTAGTGTCTATCTTCACGCCACTTCCATCCTTCTAGAAGGCCAAAATTAAACTTCTAAAACACAAAACTAGGATTCGAACCTTGGACCTCCTTGCTAGCTACTAACGCCACCTCCCTGCATTCTAAGTGGCGTCACTTAGCCACTCTTCCACAAGGCTTTTTGATGTTATTTTCCCCTATTTTATTTAAAAGCCCACCTACTTGCCAACCCTGATTCTTTTAATAATTAAACTATAATTTCATTTATTCGTAGGTTTGAACTCAAACCTTAATTAAGACCTACTATAATTATCACATGGCTAGGAACATAAAACATAATTTTTATCAAAATCGAAAACAAAGAAAGTTCAGGATTTCAGGATTTTTGGGTTTCGAGATTTTTGGGGCGTTACAAATTTGATCCTCAGTTACCCCCTAAGGTTTCACACTAAGGCAAACCATATGGAATTGTTTCAAATGCTTGTGGGGATGTTCGTTTTGTAACCCCCAAAAAGTTGGCAGTAGCTAAATCAAGCCTGACTTTAAATCAAAATCAGTATCCATAGTAGGATACGCGATGCATAGTGGCGGTTGTTCCATCGGCACTTCGACCAGTTGTCGAATTGTCTCAGCTATAGGTTGAGGTGCTAAATTAGGGTTTACGTCAACCCTAGCATTAAGCACTTTTTCTTGGGAATCGATTTCTACTTTTTAGCCTTTAAAAGTTTGAGTAGGGTTTTCATTAACCCTAAACTTTGCTTCGTCGTCGATTCTAATTTCTGGCGATGGATTACTTTTAGTCCCAACCACCACTAGCTGCTTTTTCCTTAGCTTTGTTTCCTTACGATTAGCTCTCGCAGTTTTTTCAATTTCTGAATCAAACGCAAGAGTTCCTGGAGCAGATCTGTCATAAGAAACAAAAAACAAGATTAGTATGTTACCGGTCCCCGGCAACGGTGCCAAAATTTGATGCGGTCGTTGAGAGCACCAAAAATATCCTATTCCCTATAAAATAGTAAAAATAACAGTAAAGGGGAAATAGGGTCAAATCTTCAGGGACCAAATTTTACGAATTCTCATTTCTTGAAATCTTGGACAATTTCTTAGCCAAGAAAACCTGCGTTCCTGAAAAATAAAAAAAATAAAATTAAGAATCTGGAAAAATAAAAGCAGAATTTAAAGTGAATTGAAATTGCGAAGTTAAATAAATTGCAGAAATTAAAATGAGGAAAAATAAATAGAGTTGGGAAAAGAGAAAGTTTCTTATGTGGTAAGATTCCAGCTTCCGGTTGTCTCGTTCCGCCTTGGGTTCAATCCTTGGCTTTTAAGTGACCCTTCTCGAGCAGGATAAGCCAGTTATAGTGGAAGAGGACGCCTACGACCACTAGCTCTAAAGATTTAGACTTAAGATTTGGCGAAACCTAACTCTAGCCAATAATCGCTTTTGTGGGACTATCTTCTGCTAGATCACCACTTCCCAACAGCGAATACCACACCGTTTTGTCTCTTGAATTAGTGAACCTCTGACGCAGAAAGCCAACGAACTGATTGTGTAATCTTCCCAAAACATACAAAGCGGTTGTTCCTTGCACAAGTTGAAAAGATCACCTATTAAGGGACATGGATGGAAGCGCCAGCCCCGTAGTGTGGAGAAGCGATGAATACCTTGTTGAGAAGGCTAAGCGCGGGTTCTAAGCCTCATGAACCTTTTGGGGAATTTTGACAACCTTTGGCTAGATTGGTTTAGTGGCTCATGATTTTTGGGGAAGAAATAAATAAAATAAATATGGGATTTTTATTGAAGAAAATATGGAAAGAACAAAAAGACAGAGTTTTTGGGAGAGAAAGTGTTTATAGAAAAAAGAGATATCAAATATGTGCCACTCCATCCCCTATTTATAGTACTAGAAAACCTAGTCTATTCCTAATGAAATTCTAAAAGATAAATACAAATAAATAAATATAATTAAAGATAAATAAAGATAAATGAAAATAAATCCTAAAATTAAATCTAAATAGAAATTCTTAATAATTATCCTAATATAATTGAAATTGAAATAGAGTCTTGTGCTATAAAATCTCTTCTTTTGCATTTTAGTCCTTGGGTCTTCCATGTTTGCATTTTTGGCACCACTTCTCTCTTTCTTTACATGTTGGCCCATTATATCTTCAAATTTGAATTTTTTGCCTTTAAATTTCCTCTTGCCTCCAATTTAGTCCCTAAAAGATAAAAGACCACAAAATAATCCAAATTAGTAGGATCATACTCAAAATAAGCATACAATTAGCAAATAAAATATGTCGTTCTAGAGCATTATCAAATAGCCGATAAGAAAAATACCCATAAAACTAGAAACATTTTTGTTTTCTATATTAACAATTCTAAGTTGACAAAAGGATTAATAATTATTGGAGAATTAGTTTAATACGGGATTCAATTATCAAGTCATGTAGTTGACATACATTTATACAAATTAATACCACATGAAAATGACCTTTAAACAGGATAATAAAATTAAGCTGTCAATTAATAAATAAATATACAACTTTTATATAGATAAGCACAGCTTAAATAACACTCCACTTGGCATAAGTACAACTCAATATCATCAGCATGAAGTTTATCATTAAACCTTTAATGTTTGTCATTTTGTAAAATATATTATATAATTAATTTATCTATATTTTAAGCTGCAAATTATTATATTAAAATAAGTGAACATAGATTTAGGTATAAAGCATGTTGTACTAGTTTCAAAGTGGAAGCTGAGTTAAGGTTAATTAATTTAATTTGGGACAAATTGATGGTTCTAATTTTCTTTGAGCTTAGAGACATAATGAGACAAGACGGCATGACGACAATTATATTAAAATAAATTTCTAGTTCTATTATTGGAGTTATCTGTACTTATTTCTTTAATGAATGGATTGGTGTTTTATTTACTTGTTATAATATTATAGAATTATTTTCAAAACTTATGCCTCAGTACATTAGTGCAATATTTTTATTGAAAGTTAGTATTCCTTAAACTGATAAAACAAGTTTTCGTTATTCTACATTTTTTTTTTCACCATTGTTTTGGGAGTATGTGTTGCCCTTCCAACTTTGCTTCTTACAAAACTCATGCATTAAATTTATTATTTAATGAAACAACTGTTGTTTTATTTAATTGTTATAATAATTAATAACCTTGCATTTTATAGCATTATTTTAAATAATGATGTCATAGATAAGGTGAGAACTTTGTATAATATTTTTATTTAAGCTTTGTATTTGTTGTCATTTTTTAATTCTATTTAAAGTAACTAATACATTTTATCCTTTTACTTTTTTACTGAAAAATATACGTCACTTTTTCAAATAGGGTTTAAATAATCCGGTCATATTGTACTAAATAAATATTTTTCCTTTTTATAAATATTGTAAAAAATAATTAATCAGCTACATTACACGTATCAATCCAGGGATTGGCTCATGAATATTTTTTTTAAAAAAATAGTCATTGTATGTAAGTTAATTTTCAAAAACAAATTTCTTTCGCATTTAACAAAGTTATCTCATACCCATCGACAGTAAAAGTTTTACGTCATGCAATGAATTAGTACATTAACACTCACCTTTTGGATAACCTTTGAGGATCATATTTTTCCATTCATGGTGTGGGTTTGGGTTTTCTGGCCCAAACAAACAAAAAATTGTATGAACAAGTTACTGGGTTTCAGTTTTTTAAAAGAAATTTTAATTTTACTTAAGTCAAATCATGATTCACAATTCGAGTAATTGATTTAGTCGAATTTGAAATTTACTTGGCTAGATGACATCGTAAGTGTAGTCCCAATGCAACGCCCCATACTCGTAACCCACGCCGGAGCGGAATATGAGACATTACCTAACTCGATCTCCATACACACAAACGTTCCCCAAGTCACCAAGATTTGGTCCCATTTTAAAACTTTTTCAATTTCTACTTTAAACTTCTTATTATGAGTCTACGTGCCCCAAATCAACCATTGAAAACTATTCGGGATTAACCCAAGTCCTTAAACCCACTATAGAAAATTTGACTTTGAACAGGGCACACACCTATGTAGAAGGACAACACGCCCGTGTGGCCATTTCAACATGGTCGTGTTGATGGCCCATGTGGCTCACACGGCCTAAGCAATACAAGGACACACCTGTGTCCTCCACCCGTGTGGAATTGATTCTAAATGCACACCTATAGGGGTTTTCACACGGCCTGGCACACGCCCATGTCCCTTGCCCGTGTCCTTCACACGGCCATGACACGCCCGTGTCCTAGCGCATGTGCAAAAACATGGACATTCTGTTTCTGACGTCAGCATCCCCAAAATGTCACACGACCAATGCACATGCCTGTGTGCTAGGCCATGTCCATCACACGGCTGAGACACACAGCTGTGTCTTTGCCCGTGTGTTTACTATCATGCATACTGACTTAAAATTTTTACGTGCAGGGGATACATGGCAGGACCACACGCCCGTTTGTTTACCCGTGTGGATAGTATAAGGCTATTTACCAAGCCTCTTTGCCACCCTTATTTACACAACCTACACATTAGCAACCAAAACCAAATACAAGGCTATCTCATGCAACCAAATCAGCCACAATAAACAACATTCCATCAGTGCATTTTACTCATCCATGAAAAAAACATCTTTGCGTATAAATCAAAATGAATATTAGCCATCATTCAAGGCTTAATACAAAATGAAGGGTTTTCAACCCAAGCCAACACATTTGGCCAGTTTTCAATGACACAAAAATTAGTAAAGTCTAAGCCCTATACATGCCATATTCAAAAATATAAATCAAACTAAACCGAATGCTTTGATTGATAGTGTGATCAATATCTCTGACTTCCTTTAGTCCTTGAGTAGCGACACTATAAGAAAATGAAAATGGAAAGGGAGTAAGCATAAAGCTTAGTAAGTTGCACATAAATAAATATACAACATAACATTACCATTCATCAACAAGTATCATAGTACATAAGTGGCATAAGCAAAACTTACTCATCAATATTCAATACACCTCATATAGCATATATTGAGCTTACATTTCATACATACCATATAGGTACCTGTACCACTCACAAAGCAGTTATACTTTCCTTGTTAACTTGAAATCATACTTTCACCATTAAACCATTTGGAACATTATTGGATACTCATTTAGCCTCAAACATGGAGTCAGGTGCTGATGCCATGTCCCAAACATGGTCTTACACAAGTTCTAGCATATTTGTGCCGATGCCATGTCCCAGACATGGTCTTACACTGACACATCTCATAGTCGATGCATGTCCCAGACATGTCTTACACTGGCTTACGTCTCGAGGCCGATGCATGTCCCAAACATGTCTTACACTAGCACTCGTCTCAATGTCGACGCCATGTCCCAGACATGGTGTTACACTGACTCTCATAATGTGGCCAATGCATGTCCGAGACATGTCTTACACTGGCACACAAATAACCCAAACGTCATGGCATGAATATCTGATTTATTTCCTAAGGTTCATTCGGGAATTCTACTATCTATATTCTCATCACATTATCTCATTTCAACAATCAAGGAATTCATGCTATAATAATTTCAATACAATTCAAATACATACATTATCAATGTAGTTGTATTATTTACATACAACTTACCTCGGATTACAAAATGTTGTGACTAGTCAATTTAGTCGATTTGCTTGGCTTTCTCCCGGTCTAGGTTCGGATTCGATATTTCTTGATTTGAGAAGGCTTATAGTTGCTAAAATTTTTGAAGCTCAAAACCCTTAAAAATGGCTGAAAAATTAGTGGAAATGAAGAGAGAATGAAAGAAAAAAGATGATAGCTAGGCTTAGGTATTATTATATTACAACTTATGTCATCAAACTTACCTAATGTTGAATTTTTAACATTTCATCACCATGGCCGGCCAAGCTATCAAAATAGGGTCTAATTTCCCTTTAAAGACCCCAAATTTAGGTTCTCTAGCTATTTGGCTCTTGTAGCTATCAAAATAGGACTTTTGCAATTTATGCGATTTAATCCTTTTTTCACAATTGGGCTCACAAACATCACAATTAACTCAACAAATTTTTCATGAACTCTTAAAAACATATTAAAACATCTAAATAATTATAGAATAATTTATTCAACCCTGGATTTGTGGTCCCAAGACAACTATTCTGGCTAGGCCCTAAATCGGGTTGTTACACCTAAAAGAAAAAGAATGAGAATTCTTTTCTTCTTCCCCGAAAAATAACCCCTGTAGTGGACATGGATGATCCATCATTTTCTAGCCTGAGCCGAAAGGATTTCATAAATAGATGGAATATTATCTGGTTTTGGACTTGACGTGTTTAGCCCTAATGAGATTTTGGAGTATAATATCTGGATTGGGCTCAGGGAATTGTAAGCAATTGATAATTATGTAGAGATGGAATGTAACAAAGATAGAAAATAAAAAAATTGTTGTCTAATCGGCTCAGAGATTAACCTGTTAGTACAAATCTCCGATGAGGAAAATCTCGAACACACGAACGAAACTCGAATAGAAGAAGAAATAGGACAAGGCTCCAAGGCGTGTATCAAGCCATTATCTTTAAGGTTATATTCACCCCCACCTATCTTCGGTGTGCAAATGAGTTCCAAGCAAATTAACCTCGAGGATACAATGAAGCCAATGACTATTTGCGTTTTTCACTGACGAGAATAGCCTACTACATACTAAGCAATGTATGACAAGAAACTCAATTTCTATAAAGGATTTCTGCAGTAATACTTTATAGAATAAGTTACTAATATTAAAAAATGAAAGAAGGAAAGAAAGAATATTAGAATTTGTTGGTATGATTTCCAAATGAAATCTCATTCCAATTTATAGGAATTTTCATGTAAAGAGACATCTTTCATCAATAGGTGTCTTTCTGGATAATAATGTCTTTAAAATAAACACATAATTATTCATTTAATTATAACTATTCAAATAAAATTATTTAAATAGTTATAATTACTTTTCGAAAAATCAAACAATATAATTTTTGATTAATTACACGCATTCATTTATAGTTATTAGAACATTATAAATATTTGAAAATGTTCCAACAATCTCCCCCCATTTTCAAAATATTTTAGATTTTGATATTCTTGGAAATCAATTTGCATAAATGAAGGTATCTTACGATTGAGCCTTCACTTAGTGAAAACATGTTAAAGTTAATATAAATTGCATGGTAGACTAAGCTTTGAACCAACTATTTCATTTGATTAACCGAACACATCTCACACAATGATTTCAACATCGGTCAATGCATAGTATCTAGGGACATTATTATGGCCATGTGTCTGTGTCCTCTTTTTATGAGTGCTGTCAGAACCAAGCCCTTAAGCTCCTAGAAGCGGCCATACTTCCACTCACATAGGTAGATCCTATCAAGAGTGTGCCCATAATTATAATACTCTAACATATTTATGTTATGGGTCCATTAAGAGTACATTACTCATCCTTCCTTATCATTACGGGTACCTAGCACTTTAATCTTAGGATGGATTTATTTACAGTGCTAACAGTCACATACTAATAATGTACTTTGTCTCATTGAACTTAAGAATTGACGTTATACCAAGCGTTGAGTCGAGTTTCCATCTAATTAATGGGCTTGAGTCCCATCACTTTTGAGGTCCTTTTTACTGTATATCTCTAGCAAGACTTTTTGTCAAAGGATCCGCCAATTTTTCACTTGACCTCACATAATTAATAGTGATCATTCCATCAAAAATTAATTGTTGGACATAACTATGTCTTAATCCAATGTGTCTAGAATTTCCATTATATACTTGGCTATATGCCTTTGCTAGAGTAGCCTCACTATCACAATGGATAAAAATAGGTGAAATTGGCTTAGGCCATAAAGGTACATCATAAAGCAAATTTCTTAACCATTCTGCTTCTTTAGATGCAACGGCCAATGTAATAAATCCTGCTGCCATAGTGGAATTAGTAATACATGTTTGTTTCTTAGAACCCCAAGAAATGGCTCATCCACCAAGAATGAAAATCCATCCACTAGTAGATGCATGATCTTCCAAACTTGTAATCCAACTAGCATCCAAATGTTCTTCTAAAACTAGAGGATATCCATTATAACACAATCCATAATTAATAGTTTTCTTTAAGTACCTAAATACTCTATTCAAAGCTTGCCAATGCAAACTACTTGGATTACTTGTGTACCTACTCAATTTCCCAACAGCATATGCAATATCCAGTCTTGTACAACTCATTATGTACAGAAGACAACCAATTAGACTTGCATATTTCAATTGATCAATTTTCCTACCAGCATTAGATACTAATTTTATTTGAGGATCCATGGGTGTAGATGCTAGTATACAGTTGAAAAGATCAAACTGTTTAAGCACTTTTTCAATGTAATGTGATTGTGATAAAGCTATAGTGCTTTCATCTCGGGTTATTTTAATCCCAAGAATAACATCTGCTACACCCATATCCTTCATAGAAAAGTTGTTTGGCAAGAATTTCTTTGTGTTTTCTATTTGTTCCAAATCCGTGCCAAAAATGAGCATGTCATCTACATATAAGCAAATTATGACACCTTTTCGATTTTCAAATTTGCTATATATACACTTATTGGATTCATTTATTTTATAGCCATTAGCTAAAACAACATTGTCAAACTTTTGGTGCCATTGTTTCGGTACTTATTTAAGTCCATATAAATATTTAACAAGCTTACATACCTTATACTTTTGTCTTGGAACAACAATTCCTTCTGGTTGTTCCATGTACACTTCCTCTTCCAATTCACCATTTAAAAATGTAGTTTTAACATCCATTTGGTGAACAACTAAATTATATATAGGGGTAAGTGATATTAAGAGTCTAATTGTAGCAATTCTTACTACTGGAGCATAGGTATCAAAGTAATCAATATCTTGTTTTTGTGTAAAACCTTTGGCTACCAACCTTGCTTTAAACTTATCAATGGTTCCATCGACCTTCATTTTCTTTTTGAAGATCCATTTACAACCTATTGGTTTGGAACCCAATGGAAGATCAACTAAGATCCAAGTTTGATTTCCCATTATTGAATCCATCTCATCATTTATTGCTTCTTTCCAAAAAGCAGAGTCTTAAGATTCTGTTGCCTCTTCAAATGTAATAGGATCAGATTCTGTATTATAACAATAAGGTATCTTATTGCATATACTTTCACGTTTTTCTTCTACAAGAAACATAATAAAATCTGGTTCAAAATCTTTGACCTTTTTAATCCTCTTACTTCTTCTTAATTCTTGACAAGATTTATCATTGTTATCAAGTTGTTCCAATGGAATCTCATTCTCATTTGAAGAATGAATCAATTGTTGTGGATGTAATTGTCTTGATATAGAATTAAATCTATTTTCATCAAAAATAGCATCTCTTGATTTAATAACAATATTAATTGAAATTGAATCATTTGGTTCAATTACCATGAACCTATATGCCTTACTATTATCTGCATATCCTATAAATATGCATTCAATTCCTCTTTCACCTAACTTTTTATTGTTAGGTGTTGGAACTTTGACAGTAGCCCTACAACCCCAAACCTTCAAATAATTAAGGTTTGGTTTCCTTTTCTTCCATTGTTCATAGGGGGTTATTTTAGTTTCCTTATTAGGAACTCTATTCAATATATGACAAGCTGTTAGAACAGCTTCTCCCCAAAAACCTTGTCCAAGACCTGAATATGATAACATTGAATTTACCATTTCAGTCAAGACTCTATTTTTCCTTTCAGCTACACCATTTTGTTGTGGTGTGTAAAGGGTTGAAACTTGATGGACAATCCAGTGGATTCAAAATAACTTGGATTATAGTATTCTCTACCTCTATCCGATCTTAAGCACTTGATAAATGATTCATACTGAAGTTCAACTTTAGATTTATAAACTTTAAAATTATCAAGCGTTTCATTTTTTGAATGCAATAAATATACATAATAATATCTAGAACAATCATTTATAAAAGTAACAAAATATTTCTTTCCACCTAATGTAGGAGTATTATGAATGTCACATAAATCACTATGTATCAAATCAAGCAATTTTATTTTTCTTTTAACCTTAGGGAAAGGGTTTCTTGTAATTTTAGTCAACATACATGTATTTCATTTTTCAATATTATTATTAAAAACAGGAATTAAATCTAACATATACATGTCATTCAATTTCCTATAATTCAAATGACCTAATCTATAATGCCATAAACAAAAAGATTCAACCATATAAGTAGAAATAGTATTTTTATTCTTATTAATAATATTTAGTTTGAACATACTCTCATACATATACCCTTTCCCTACGCTAACTTCTTATCTGCCTCAAAAATAAGTTTGAAACCGAACTTATTTGACAGACTTCCAAACACTAAATTCATTCTAACTTCTGGTACATAATATACATCATTTAAGGTTAAAACCTTTCCAGAAGTGAATTGTAGTTTAACAAACCCTTTGCCTTTGATTGCTGCGGTGGAAGAATTTCCCATGTACTAGACATTGTCATTTTCATATTATGTGAACTTTGTGAACATGCTTTTGTCTTTGCACACATGTTTGGTTGCTCTGGTATCAATCCACCATGAATTATCATCTTGTGCCATATTAATTTCAGATATCATTGCAACGAACTTTTCGTTATTATCAGCCTTAGAAGATGATTTCTTCTTTAAAAATCGACATTCATTCTTGAAATGTCCCAGCTTGCCACAATGATAGCATTGGCCATTTTGTTTCTTTTTGAACTTAGGTGCTCTATCAGTCTATTTGAACTTTCTCTTGAATGGTTTAGTAGTCTGTACTTCCTCCGTAACATGCACTTTGGCATTTTCAGAATTTAGATTTTGATCTTGCTTTCGATATTCTTCTTCAATACGAAGATGATTTGCAAGAGCCTCAAGAGATATTTCCTCTTTCTTATGTTTTAGACTTCTTTTAAAGTCTTTCCAAGATGGAGGAAACAACAATCATTTCGTCCATTTTCATATCATATTGCTTGAATTGATTTAGCATCTTTTCAATATCACGAAATTGTTCCATAACAGAATGACCATCAACCATTTGATAATTATTGAAACGAATGACAAGAAATTTCTTACTTGTAACATCCTCGATCATGTATTTTGTCTCCAATTTGTCCCATAATTCTTTAGCGATGACCTCATCTTAGTAGGTGTCGAACAAACCATCAGATAAACCATTCAATATGGCCCATGCACATGTAATCAGCATTGTCCCAATTTTATCTTTCTCGGGTTGCAGCAACAGATTTGTTTTCAGTCCCGTCAGGTCTTGGAGTATCCAAAACGTAAGCAATCTTCAAAGTTGATAATAATAAGTGCATCTTTTTCTGCCATCGTCGAAAATTGCCACCATCAAACCGATCAAGTTTGACAAAATTGGAAGCCAACTCCCTTAGTGTTCCACTTTCAGGAGTTGTGGTAGTCATCATGAAATATAACCTTAAAATTGTTAGTACAAATCTCCGGTGAGGAAAATCTCGAACACACGAAAGGAACTCGAACAGAGGAAGAAATAGGACAAGGCTCCAAGGCGTGTATCAAACCACCATCTTTAAGGTTATATTCGCCCCCGCCTATCTTCAATGTGCAAACGAGTTCCAAGCAAATTAACCTCGAGGATACAATGAAGCCAATGACTATTTGCGTTTTGCACTGACGAGAATAGTCCACTACGCAATGAGTAATGTATGACAAAAACTCAATTTCTATAAAGGATTTCTGCAGTAATACTTTATAGAATAATCTACTAATATTAGAAAACGAAGGAAGGAAATAAAGAATATTAGAATTTGTTGGTATGATTTCCAAATGAAATCTCATTCCTATTTATAGGAATTTTCATGTCTCTTCATAGAGACATCTTTCATCAATAGGTGTCTTTCTGAATAATCATGCCTTTAAAATAAACACATAATTATTAATTTAATTATAACTATTCAAATAAAATTATTTAAATAGTTATAATTCTTTTTCAAAAAATCAAATAATATAATCTTTTGATTAATTACACCCATTCATTAATAGTTATTAGAACACTATAAATATTTGAAAATTTTCAACATAACCTGTTTATATAAGTTACACAGGTTGAAATCATGAACGAAATCAAGAAAGCAAAATTCTTAAGAGTCATTCCTAAGGTTTTCCACAAATTATACTTGAGAATCAACCCTAATCTGTAATAAATATATATATTTTAATTTTTTTTAATCAAACAAGAGTGTCTATTATATTTCCTGATATTACTAAATTGATATTTAAAAATATGTTTAATTTTTAAAACGATAAGACTTAGTTAAATAATAGAATATGATAATTCTATAAAAGAAAAAAAAGTAAATTGTTATTCTTAATCTACATTAAAAGTTAAATATAAAATTATTTTAATAATAAAGTTTAATAATCATACGGTAGAGCAGTTCTATCGAAAGAAAAAGTAATCTACATTAAAATTTAAATATAAAATTATATTAATAATAAACATTTAATAGTGATAATTTTATTTACAGTCATAACATGAAAATAAGCCTATGCATAAAATAAAGTTTGATTTTGTCTTTTAAATATAATTTTTAATAAAAAATTAATTTAATTTAATTTAATATGAAAATATGTATAAGCATAAAATAGAGATTGATTAAGATTAATTATCACGTAATTAGTGTTAGACTTATATATCAATTAAATTTAAGTTTTAACTCTATAAATAATATCTAGACATATTCAATCAAGTAGTATGTTAGTAATGGGTTTTCGAAGTAAAAATACCAAATTATATTCGAACGACAAAGACATTGGAAAGAGATAGAACCTCATTTTAATTGGTGATGGAGTAATTAATTATGATGTTATTATTATTATTATTATTATTTGTAAGTTGGTTATACTATACGAAGCAAGCACTCTTCCATCTATTATACATGAAGTTGAAAGTAAATGAGAGAAGCTTAGAAATTTTTACAAAAATTATCATTGCATTTTTTTGTTTAACCATTATTTATTTGGTGTAAGTGAAAAATGTTTTGTAAGTTGTTTTGAAAAAAAGTTAAATTTCAATCATTATTTCTTTTTTACTAATCATTATTTATTAAATATGTTTATGTTATGAAATAAATAATTAAAAGAATAAAATAACAAGAAATAGGAGAGTAAGAACTATTGGAAATTTTAGATTGTAAATTTATAATTATTCATGAGCACTTGTTAAAAAGTAATAATTTATTCAATGGATACATTTGATTTCCATGAGACAAGTTTTTCTAAGAATTATGTCCAATGGAAATTAAATGTAAAAGGTTGTGACTCTTCAAAATACTGTCCCTTGAGTGTACATAAATAGAGGGTCTATAGTGCTCACAAAGATATTACAATCAATTCTATTTTTCAGAAATTAGAGTAAGAGTTAGGGAATTTCTCGATTTTGTTAATAAAAGGAAATTCAAAGGCTTTGTTGTATCCCGAGAGGACTTTTGTCTTAACCCTCAAGCAACTTTGCGTGGGGGCGAATAATTCTCTTTGGAAAGCATCACCCACGCCACGAAGTCTACTATTTAATTCAATATCATCTCCGGATCTATCTTCTCTACTCAATTTATCCAACAATCAAAGAGAACTATTTTGAAGATGGTACGATGAGAATGTGTATAGATTATCAACAGTTGAATAAGGTGACCATAAAAAATAAGTATCCCCTGCCCCGAATCGATGATTTGTTTGAGCATTTAAAAGGTGCTACTGTGTTTTCAAACATAGATTTGAGATCGGGTTACTATCAGTTGCGAGTAAAGGACTCTGACATTCCGAAAACTGCTTTCAGAACAAGGTACGGTCACTATGAATTTTTAGTTATGCCCTTCGGATTGACTAATGCACCTGCTATCTTTATGGATTTGATGAATAGAATATTCAGACCATTTTTAGATCAATTTGTTGTGGTATTCATTGATGATATATTGATTTATTCACATGATGAATCTGAGCATGCCGAGCATTTGAGAATAGTGCTACAGACTCTGCGAGACAAACAGTTGTATGCAAAGTTCAGTAAATGTGAGTTTTGGTTGAGAGAAGTTGGCTTCTTGGGTCATTTTGTATCAGCATCGGGTATCCGAGTTAATCCGAGCAAAATTTTAGCTATTTTGAATTGGAAACCTCCGAGAAATGTTTCTGAAGTCTACAGTTTTCTAGGACTTGGTGGATATTATAAAAGGTTCGTAAAAGGTTTTTCGATGATTGCGACTCCGTTGACAAAATTGTTCCAGAAAGATGTGAAGTTTGAGTGGTCTAAAAAATGTCAAAATAGCTTTGATCAGTTTAAAGCCATGTTGACTGAAGCTCCGATAATGGTAACCTGAATCAGGTAAAGAATTTGTGATTTATAGTGATGCTTCGTTGATTGGTTTGGGATGTGTTCTAATGCAAGAAGGAAAAGTTGTTTCTTATGCTTCAAGGCAGTTAAAACCGCACGAAAAGAACTATCTGACTCACAACCTTGAGTTAGCTGCTATTGTGTTTGCTTTGAAAATTTGGCGTCACTATCTGTTTGGTGAGAAATGTCATGTGTTTTCTGATCATAAGAGTCTGAAGTATTTAATGACGAAAAAAGACTTAAATCTGCGATAGAGAAGATGGTTAGAACTACTAAAAGACTACTAACTTGCGATTGATTATCACGCTGGAAAGGAAAATGTTGTTGCTGATGCTTTGAGTCAAAAATTGTTGTCTACGTTGTGTGCAAGGAAAGCCCACTTAGTTTTGTCTAATGATGGTTCAGTTTTAGCTGAATTAAAAGCAAGACTCTTGTTCTTACAGCAGATTATCGAAGCTCAGAAGATTGATAATGAGATTTTGGCTAAACGAACTCAGTGTGATGTAGAGCCTGATTTAGAATTCAAAGTTGATAAAGATAACTGTTTAAGACCCTGAGATCGAATTTGTGTTCCGAGAAATCCAGATTTAATTCAAATGATTTTGAGTAAAGCCCACAGTAGTCGGTTATCTATGCATCCGGGCAGTACAAAAATGAATAATGACTTGAAACAATATTATTGGTGGTCTGGAATGAAAAGAGATATCTCTAATTTTTTTTCTAAATGTTTAATCTGTCAGCAAGTTAAAGTTGAACATCAGGTGCCATCTAGGTTACTACAATAGATTATGATTTCGGAGTGGAAATGGGATTGAGTGACTATGGAATTTGTATCGGGTTTGCCCCTGTCACCAAGAAAGAAAGACACAATTTGGGTTGTAGTTGATCGTTTGATGAAATCAGCTCATTTTATTCTAATTCGATCTGATTATATGCTTGATAAATTAGCTGAGTTATACATTTCTGAAATAGTGAGATTGCATGGTGGACCATTGTCTATAGTGTCAGACAGAGATCCGAGATTCACGTCACGATTTTGGAAGAAGTTGCAAGATGCTTTGGGTACTAAATTGCATTTTAACACTGGTTTTCATCCGCAAACGAATAGTCAATCTGAGCGGATTATTCAGATACTCGAGGATATGTTAAGATGTTGTATTCTTGAGTTCGAAGGTACGTGGGAACAATACTTACCTTTGATTGAATTTGCTTATAATAACAGTTTTCAATCGAGCATCAAAATGGTACCATATAGAGCTTTATATGGTTGCAAATGCAGTACACCTTTGTATTGGACAGAGCTTAGTGAAAGTAAGATTTACGAGGTTGATTTGATAAAAGAAACCGAGCAGAAAGTAAAAGTAATCCGAGATAGTTTGAAAGCAGCTTCTGATCATCAGAAATCTTATGCTGATCTGAAAAGAAAAGACATTGAATTTGAGATCGGCGATAAAGTATTTTTTAAAGTGTCTTCATGGAAGAAAGTGCTTCAGTTTGGTAGAAAAGGCAAATTGAGTCTGAGGTTTATCGGGCCTTATAAGATTATCGAGCGTATTAGGCCGATAGCATATAAATTATTGTTACCACCAGAGTTAGAAAAGATTCACAATGTATTTCATGTATCAATGCTTTGATGATACAGATATGATCCTTCGCATGTAATTCCTCCGTTTGAGATCGAAATTCAGTCTGATATGACTTATGAAGAAAAGCCAATCCGAATCTTAGCTCGAGAGGTTCAAGTGTTACGAAATAAGAAAATTTAGTTAGTTAAAGTGATGTGGCATTGACATGGTGTTGAAGAGGCCAGGTGGGAGCCTGAAGATGTTATGAGACAACAGTATCCAGATCTGTTTAATGGTAAGATTGTCAGGGACGAAAATCCTTAAAGGGGAAGAATTGTAACAGTCTGATTTTGTCCCTAGTCGAAATAGTAGTTTTGGGACCACAAATCTGATTTAATATTATTTTCGTGTCTATTATAAGTAAATTGACATGTGTAAAAATCTTGTGTAAAAATTTAACTATTTGTGTGCTTAATTTGCAAAAAGGACCTAATCGCGAAAAAGGTAAAAGTTGTGTGCTAGATGTTAAAAGTGCTTAATTGAATTGGCTTTATAATTGTGAGGTCCTTAGGTAGTTATTTGACCAAATTTATGATTAAATGAAAATAGTGGACATTAGTGGATGGCATATTAATATTTTGATGCAAGGGTAATTTGGGAAAATGTATATTTAAGTAATTAAAATAAAATAAAACATGAAACAAAGCCATTATCATCCTTGTTCTTGCCGAAAATACAAAGAAAATAAAAGAAAAAGAAGCCTTAAGGGTTCGGATAGGTTAAAGCTCTATTGAGGTATAATTTTTGATCGATTTTTGATAATTTCTACGTTTTTGTGATGTTGCTTAGTGTACTATAAAGCCCATGTCTCAATTTTTATTTTTTTGATGATTTTGAGTTATGCCATTGATGAAAATATAAGCTTTGTGATGTTAGTTGATGAATTATGAAAGGTATGTTTTGGGTTGACATATGTTGTCTTTGAATTTTTGATGAAATTGAGTAAATTGGGCTAATTTGTAAAAGAATGTTATTTTGAGGGACTAAGATGTGAAATAAATGAAATGTTAGGGCTTATATGAACACTATGAATATTCGGCTAGGCATGTGTGCAAAGAAATTTTGTGTATTTTGTGATTTTGTGAAATAAGGACTAAAGTGTCGAAATGTGAAAATGTGAGGGCTAGTTTGCAAAATGCCCTAATTGTGTATATATGGATTGTTTTGAATGATTTGATGAATAAAAGGGTTAATTTTGAATACATTTAGATCAAGAAAAGAGGAATTCAGATTTGGACCGAGGGAAGCCGAAGATGGTAGAATAAACGTTCAAGTCGACAACTTCGAGTACGAGGTAAGTTCATACGTAGAATATGGCATTATAAGTACATATTTCTATTTTGATTATACATAGATGTTTAAATAATTGAGCTAAATGTATATGATAATGAATCAGAAGCTTTGGCACAAAGTGTGCGATTTAAACTAGCTTCGGCTACTTAAGGCACTAAGTGTGCAATACCGACTTAGTCTCGGTTATTTGAGATGGCACTAAGTATGTGGAAATATTCTAGCTTCGGCTAACCTTATAGCACTATGTGTGAGGATGTTTAAAATACGAATAAGCTATGGAAAGTCTTATAACCTTCAACAAGAGGTAAGTAGGAAAGTGAATAAGTACGAGAAGATCCAAGTATGTATGATACCGAAGTGTGATATTATGTATGTGAATTTCATTGAGTTGATATGATCTTATGGATTGACATTGTGAAAATACTCATATGTTTCATATAATGTTGATGATTTGAGTGTGAGCTTACTAAGCTTTTGAAAGCTTACTGTGTGTGTGTTTGAATTGTTTTGTAGATATCGAAGCTACTGCAAGCTCGGGGATCATCTAGGATCATCAGCACATTATCAAACTTCATTTTGGTACTTTTGAGAATGTATATATAATTGAAGTATGGCATGTATAGGCTAGTAGTTGTGGAAATATGTTTTGTGATGTATATATATTTAGCCATGTGAATTGGCTAATTTGTGTTTAAACTCTTAGTTGACAATGGTTTATGATATGTGATGTTAATTTGAAATTGTAGTATGCGTAGTTGGATAAAGAAAATGGTAAGTGTGGTGAATTCATGGAATGATATTATATGATGATTTGATATAATCTTACATTATGTTCATTATAAATAGGTAAGGTTTATAAGTATGTAAATGGTTGATAATATTATGGTATGAATGATATGTGTTTTAGCATGAAAAATTGGTTGATTGGATTGTACATATATGCTTGTTTCCATGCTTTTAGGTTGACATAAAAAGGGGTGGTAATTTGGCTTAAACCAAGCCTGCATTGTACCACACGGCCATAGAACACGGGTTTGTCTATTGGCTTAAGTCAGTAGCTAGCTAAGAACCACACGGGCGTGTCTGTTGGCCATAGGGAAAAGACAGTATATAAGCTCTATTTTGGCATTGTTGGGTTTCAAGGGTGTGTCTGGTGCCTGTGTGAAACACACGGCCTGGTTACACGGGCGTGTGACCTCAACAGAATAGAAAAATTTTCTGTGTGGTGAAATTTGTGAATGTGTTTGGTTTAGTCCCAACCTCTTACTAATGTATGTTTATGGTCTCATTGACCTAAGCAAGGGACTCAATGTTTATGTTTGATCATAATATGACGATATTTGACTTTTGATTGTAAAGTGATTACGAAATGTTTCGATGTGTCCAGTAAGCCTCATAACCCTAATCTGGTGTTGGATATGGGTTAGAGGTGTTACAACCTTCCCTAAAGTTCTAAAGTGAACTATGTGAGCAAGTCCAAGAACTCTCGAAATGGTAAGCAAAAGGTCATATCCAAGACTAGAGACATGCAAGACAAGAAGAAAAAATCTCACAACTGTTATAATTGCAATAAGAAAGGACACTACATTAAGGATTGCAAACTTCTAAAAAAGAAGCAAGATTCCACAACTTCCAAAGCCAATATGGTGGAGGACATGGACTTAGTGGCATGGTTATGGAAGGGATCGAGAGTTTGGAGATTGGTATGATTACCGAATTCAACATAGCTATGACTAATAAGTCTTATAATTGGTGTCTCGACTCTAGAGCTACTATCCATGTATGTAATGACCAACTATCAATCAGTAAAGGTGCTCGATCAAGGGCTGGTGGAACTCAACTTCATATCTGGGAAGAAATTGACTTTGACCAGTGTGCTGCATGTTCCCGATGTGAGAAATAATTTAGTATCTGCAAGTCTTCTGTGTAATAAGGTGTTCAAGATTATCTTAGAATCTGATAAGTTTGTCTTGCTTAAGGGTGATATATATGTAGGAAAAGGATATTATAACGAGGGTATGTTCAAGTTGAGCATTGATATAAATAAAGTCAATTCTTCTGCTTATATTGTTGAGTCTTATCCTTTGAGGTATGTGCATTTAGCACATTTTAATTTTAAAAATTTGCAATATATGTAAAAGAATGGTTATATTAATCTAAGTAATGATGAGTTTGTGGATAAATCTGAAATTTTTATTCAATCAAAAATTACCAAGAAGCTATTTCCTAATACGTGTGAAAGGAATTCACAAGTGTTAGATTTAATCCATTCGGATGTTTTTGAACTAAATAGAACTCTAGCAAGATGTGGAAAATAAAATTTTATCACTTTTATATATAACTTCTCTAGAATTATTTATGTGCATCTCATGAAAAGTAAAGATGAGGTGTAATGGCCTAAATTCAAAGTTATCAGAACAGTGGTTTCGTAACCACAAATTCGATTTAAAGAGAAATTTATTTCAATATTTTTGCATGAAAATTGATATGATAGGAAAATCGTATGAAAATATTGATAGAAAAATTTTACCGATTTAGTGGTTAGTTAGAAAAAGAAATTATTGAAGAAATTGGGTAAAAACAAGGTATCAGGACCTCTATCTCGTAAAACTGAGTCAAAAATAATTTTATAAATATTTATGAAATGTTAGTAATGTGGTATTAAAATTTTGTTAGGAAATTTTAATGTTTGGGTAGTCAATTAAATGAAAAGGACTAAATTGTAATAGGTGTAAAAGTTGCTACAATCATTAAATAGCTTAAGAGTCTAATGAGAAAGGATTTAAAAGGCAATTATACCCAAAATTTATTTGGGCTGGAAGGAAAGGGCGTGAAATCAGCAGGAAAATTGATAAATTAAGGGTAAAATTGGAATATTGCAAAATTAACTAAATAAAGCTAGGACTAAATAGGAAATATCTAGATTTCTCTTCATTTCTCTTCAAATCCAGCAGCTAAAAACGCCATAGGAGGGTTCTATAAGCTGGTATTCCATAATTTATGCACCAAGTGAGTTAATCCTTGCCTTTTTCTTGTAATTTTTTGTGTTTCTAAGATTTTCACAACTAGGTCCTACTATTAAATTCATTAGTTTTTTATTTTATGGATGAAATTGAAAGTCACCATGGTTGAGTGCTGTAAGTTTATGATGAAATAGAATGAAATTAAAGCTTTAATTTGTTTATGAGATGATTTTATTAGGTAATTTCAATAGAAATTGATTTTTAAAACCTAATTGTAAAAATGCTTGGAATTAAAGTCTATTGCTGAAATTCTGATTCCTAAAGGTTGTAAACTAGTTTAAGGTGATAGAATAAAATGTTAATTGAGAAAAATCAGCTCAATTGAGAGGCTAATTGAGTAGGGACGAAATTATCATTTATTAAAAGCTTAAGGGAAAAATGGTAATAAACAGCTTGCACAAAAACAGTTTGGACAGCAACAGTAGACTAGCTTTGAAAAATCACCATAAATTTTAGAAATCGAATTAGAATATGAACAAAATATGGAATTAAATCTTATTGAGTCTAGTTTCTCATAGAAGAAATAGTGTAAGCAATGGATTTGTAAATTTTGAGATATAATGAATTTTGTGAGACAAGGTCAGAATGAATTCGGGTTCCCCTATACTGACTTTGAAAAATCATAAAAAATTCAATAAAAATAATTAGGGGCTTAAATTTATATTTATAGAATCCTGAATGAGTATATTTTTAATAGAAACAAACAAGAACATCATTTGAATCCTGTATAAATAGATAATTAATTTTTAGTGAAGAAGGGTCAAAACTATCAGACAGCAGAACATGGGTGACTTTAAAGAATAAACTGTACTTATTGGATAAACCAAAAATTCTGAAAATTTTATGGTAAGAAGATATATGAGTTTAGTTTTAGGGAAAATTAACTGATCTTAATTTTTAGTTTCGTAGCTTGAGCTATAAATAATTTAGTGACTATGACTCAAATAGATAGCTTTGAATAAACTATAAATAATAATAGTTGAATTATAGAGAATGTTGCATATGAACATGAAATGTATTAAAGTGATAATTAAATTTATTTATTTAGATCCAGAAGATTCAAATACGAAGCTAGATCGAGGAAAGGAAAAAGTTCGGGATTAGTAGATTTTTTTTGTTTACAAACAAGTATCAAGGTAAGTTCATGTAACTTGAATTATATTCTTAAATGCTTGAAATATATGTTATTGATGTGAATATGATTTGAAAGTTCATTGTATGAAAATTTATGAAACATTGATATATTTGATAAAAAGGGGAAGATATCCCGATTGAATGAAAGGAAATTTCGATGTATCTCTGAAAAGGAACTGACGGTAAAAAGGATCTAGCCCAGACGGGTGATCCTATCCTGATATAGCCCTCCTGAAGAATATGTGGAAAATGAATTTAGCCCAGACGGTTAATCTGAATTAGGGTCTGAATTTAGCCTGGACTGGTAATTCAGATCCAAGCTCATTAGAGTAATTGTCGTTGCAGGGGATTTAGCCTAGATTGGTAATCCCGACAATACTCTATGAGTTTATATTATAGGGGATTTAGCCTGGACTGGTAATCCCGCAGTAAGGATGAGGTCCGTGGGAGTGTACTCTCTGAAATGGAAATGTGCGCACATGAATATGAATTGAGGACCCGAAAATGTACACTAAAAGTGTACCTCTGAAAAATCCATCGAAATTTCAAGAAATTCAACGGGATAAATATAGAAAAAAATAACAATGGAATGGAAATCATGGTATTAATGAGCTCATCAATCATAGTATATATTATTGGTACATGAAAATTATTGTACTAACTTGAATGTTGAGTTTGTGTATGTTAGGGTAATAATGCATTGAATGGATATAGGAATGTTTATTGTATTGTATTGAAAATATTAGGTAAGTATAATTCTTGTTACATGAGCTTACTAAGCACAAAGTGCTTACTCTGTTTCATTTTCCCCTGTTTTGTAGTGTTAAGAGCTCGAAGGTCGAATTTGGTCAGAGACACATCACACTATCAACATTAGGATTACGGTATATAAAGAAACTTTATTTTGGAAATCAATGGCATGTATAAGCTAATAAAGTAAATGTTAACGTGAAATGAATGTAAAGTTAGCCATTAGTATGGTTAACAAACCTGGTTTTGGGTATGTGATGACGTTATTTTATAAATATGCATGAATTTATCTTGAAAATATGTTGAATTGGATTGGTTGATGTGGATTGTTTTTGGTTTAAAATTTCAGGGAAGGTTAGATATCTATAAAGGGGTTATATTGAGTTAAAAAAAATTTTAATTCGTAAACTCCGGTAATACTTCGTACCCTATTCCGGTAATGAATACGGGTAGGGGTATTACATTTATTGGTATCAGAGCTACGGTTTAGCCAGTTCTAGGACCGATGTAGCAAATACGGGATTAGCTATACATGCCATTTAAATTATTATTGATAGTGTGATATCTCCTGACCATTTAAAATTTGTTTTTCTTATAGTAAATGTCTACCGACTGAGCTTAATCTGAGGAAGCTGGGAGTCATGCTCCGGCTTCAGTACAAAAAGAAGAAACTAGCAGTAGAAGGCCCGAGACAGAAGGTCCAGGGGAGGAGGCAAAAACAGCCTTCTTTCAAATGATGAATGAATGGTTTAGTCAATACTTAAGAACTAACCCTATAGTGCAGCAAGTTCAAGCTCCTCCTCCTGCTCCTCCACCGGTTCCTGAAATCCCACAGGGTACAGGTACTGAATCTGTTAGAAAAGGGAAAGCTTCAGTAGATAAAATTCGAAAATATAGGGCCGAAGAATTTCGAGCAGCAGTTGATGATGACTCTGAACGGGCTAAATTCTGGTTAGAAAACACTACTCGGGTTTTGGAGGAATTATCTTGTACACCAGAAGAATGTCTAAAATGTGTCGTTTCACTGTTAAAAGACACAGCTTACCATTGGTGGAATACTAAAGCTTCAGTTGTTCCGAAAGAAGAAATTACATGGGAATTCTTTCAGACCGAGTTCAGAAAGAAATATATCAGTCAGAGGTTTCTCGATCAAAAGAGAAAAGAATTTCTTGAGCTGAAACAGGGTAACAGATCAGTATCTGAGTATGAAAGAGAATTTGTTCGATTGAGTAAATATGCTCGAGAATGGGTACAGTCAGAAGCTGAAATGTGCAAACGGTTCGAAGAAGGGTTGAATGAAGACATTAAGCTACTGATCGAAATTCTTGAAATTTGAGAGTTTGCTACATTGGCAGAGAGAGCTTATAAAGCAGAAGAATTGAGCAAAGAAAAGAAACAGGCTGAGAGGGAAGCTCGAATTTTTAGTAAAAGAGGGAAAATCCCAATTTTCTGCTTCAAAGAAATTGAAGAAGTACCAAGATCGTTCTACCTCAGCCACTGGGTATTCGGGTAGAGAGCGAGGTTCTCAATGCACTAATCCAAGACCTTCTACTCCATCAGTGACCAGTGTTGGCAGTGTTGGCACTCCTAAGCCGAGATGCCAATACTGTAATAAAGCTCATTTTGGTGAATGTCGATTAAAGAGCGGGGCTTGTTAACGATGTGGTTCTTTTGACCCTCAGAGATTGTCTAGAAAGGGGTGAAAAAGAAGCTAAACAGATATCGAAGCCGAGTAATCTAGTTTCGACAAGTAGACCACCTCGACCATCTGGTAATGTCAGTGGTAGTCGAGGAGCTATGAAAGATATTGTAGGCAGGTCTGAAGTACGAGCACCTACTAGGACATATGCCATCCGTGCCAGAGAAGATGCCTCAGCACCTGATATTATTACTGGTACATTTTCTTTACTTGATACTGATATTACTGCATTAATTGATCCTAGTTCTACGCATTCATATATATGTGTTAAACTTGCAATTGTTAAAAATTTATCAGTTGAACCTACTGAATTTGTGGTTAAAGTCTTGAACCCCCTGGGCCAGTCTATGTTGGTGGATAAAATTTGTAAAAATTGTCCACTGATGGTAAGAGGTTATTGTTTCCCGGCTGATTTGATGTTACTGCCATTTGATGAATTTGACGTGATATTGGGCATGGATTGGTTAACCCAGCATGATGCGGTAGTAAATTGTAGACAAAAATATATTTTGCTAAAATGTCAGAATGGTGAGTTGCTCCGGGTAAAATCTGATCAAACAGAGGGGTTATGTGATGTGATTTCAATAATGGCAGCATAGAGGTATGTCAAAAAAGGGTATGATGCTTACTTGGCTTATGTACTCGACACCAAGGTATCTGAGTCAAGGATACAGGCAGTGCCAATAGTATGTGAATTTTTCGATCTGTTTCCAGAGGAATTACCAGGGTTGCCACTAGAAAGAGAAGTGGAATTTTCCATAGATTTGATTCCAGGAACTACTCCGATTTCCATAGCTCCGTACTGGATGGCTCCTACTGAATTAAAGAAGTTAAAGACACAGTTGCAAGAGCTTGTTGACAGGGGTTTTTTTCGACCGAGTCATTCACCTTGGGGTGCTCCGGTTCTGTTTGTGAAAAAGAAGGACTGGTCTTTAAGACTATGTATCGACTACCGGCAGCTTAATAAAGTAACCATAAAGAATAAGTACCCGTTACCTTGGATTGATAATTTATTTGATCAGCTGAAAGGTGCTACTGTGTTTTCAAATATTGATCTTCGATCAAGTTATTATAAGTTACGAGTAAAGGAGTCAGATGTGCCAAAAACAGCCTTCAGAACCAGGTACGGACATTATGAGTTTCTGGTTATGCCATTTGGGCTAACTAATGCACCTGCAGTATTCATGGATTTGATGAACTGGATATTCAGCCCGTACTTAGATAGATTTGTAATAGTATCCATTGATGATATTTTGGTTTATTCTCGGAATGAAGAAGAACATGCAGAACATTTGAGAATTGTGTTGCAAATTCTGCGAGAGAAGCAGTTATATGCTAAATTCAGTAAATGTGAATTTTGGCTCCGAGATGTGGGTTTTCTTGGACACATTGTATCTGCTGAAGGCATTAGGGTAGATCCAAGTAAAATCTCAGCTATTGTCAATTGGAATCCAGCAAAAAATGTATCTGAAGTTAGAAGTTTCTTGGGTTTAGCTGGTTATTATAGGAGATTTGTACAGGGATTGTAACGCCTCGTACCCGAGACCATTGCCGGAGTCGAACACGAGGTGTTAACGGACTTAATTCATTACTCAAACAGCTCATACAATTCATTTTAAAATTTCCAAACAAGCTGGCTAACTGCATCACAGTAGCTTTAAAAATCATATCTCAAGTTCCGAAACTCGAAATCCAATTCCGTTAATTTTTCCTGAAACTATACTCATATATCTATCTACTAATTTTTTTATAAAATTTTTGGTTAGGCCAATTAGTATAGTTTATTAGTTAAAGTCTCCCCTATTTCAGGGTTCGACTACTCTGATCTCTGTGTATTACGAATTAGATATCTCCCTGTACAGAGCTTCAATGACTATGCCCTTTGTCTCTAATAAAACTAGACTCAATAATGAATCTGTACATATAAAGCATGACTTCTAATTATCTTTGTAAAATTTATGGTAAATTTCCAAAGTCAGAACAGGGGATCTAGAAATCGCTCTAGCCCTATTTCACAAAAATTTAAACATCTCATAAAATATAGCTCATATACCTATTTCGCTTCTTCCATATGAAAATAGACTCATCAATATTCGATTCCATAACTTATTCATTATTTAATTCCATTTTTACTATTTTTAGTTATTTTTCAAATTCACGTCACTACTGCTGTCTGAATCTATTTTATGGTAAATTTTACCTATTTCATGGTTTCCATGGATTAGCTAGTAATTTGTCATGCATAACACCAAATATGATCATGATTAGCCATTCCAATGGCTACTCATTACCAAGCATTTCCATACCACTCAATAACCATATCATAAGATCATATATACAAAATGATTATAATGCTATACATGCCATACTCAAAATACACAAGCCATTATGCCAAGATGGTATACAGATAGTGTGAGCGAGCCTCCGACCGTTCCCGATTTCCGAGATGGCTTGTCAAAACTACAAGGAATGAAAAGGAGGGAGTAAGCATAAATGCTTAATAAGTTCACATGCAAATAGCAAGTAACATAACCATATAAGCAAACATAAAACATCATTTGCATAATCATCACCAAGACATTCATATCACATTTTCATTTATCATCTTACCATATTGTTGTTATATCGATTTTTCAACCCGAGGGTTAAGTACATACCTGTTCAAAGTATTCATTTCACAACACTTACCAACACGTCCCTTTCATCTCGAGTATTCCTCCGCTTGAGTAGAATTTTACCCGTTGAACACATCGGAATATAATTCGGATACATGGAAAGTTTGCACATAAGTGCCACATATGTAGCCAAGCTACCATGTAACCCGCCCATAAGCGAACTCGAACTCAACTCAACGAGCTCGGATGCCTAGTTACATCTCTCGAACTCGGACTCAACTCAACGAGTTTGGACATTTGCATCCATAAGTGAACTCGGACTCAACTCAATGAGTTCGGATGCCCAAATATCCCAGTGACATGTCACTTGTATCCTAATCCATTCCTAAGGTTCAACGGGACATTTTTCCCAATCATATGTCTCATCCATCTTCTATGGAATGTCGATACCGATACTCGGTAGTATTTCACATTTTCCAAGTATATCACATAATTTGACATATTATCAAACAATTGTCACAAGTATGATATTTCATAATAATTATCATATCATTTAAATAACATTAAAAAATTTAAAACAATAACTATGTTACCAACATTTACATATGAACTTACCTCGTATGCGAAAATGGCTACTTTTACCATTTCGTCCACAACTTGGTATTTTCCCCATTTTAGCCCAAATTTCAGTTTTCATTGCTCTATCATTTAAAATATAGTCTAATTAGGACTCACATTATTCAAATTGACCCAAAATCATATTTTGGAAAAATTACAATTTTGCCCCTAAACTTTTGCATATTTACACTTTTGTCCCAAAGCTCGTAAATTAAACTTCAGCCTATTTTCTTATGTTTTATGACATGCTGATCATTTTTCCCTTCTATGGTAACATCAAATTCTCACTCTAACATGTACTTATGACTATTAGGTATTTTTACCGATTAAGCCTTTTTGCTTGTTTTCACTTAAAACCGAGTAGCACAAGTTGTCTAACATAATTTAAAACCTCATATTCTATCATAAAACACCAAAATACACAAATTTCATCTATGGGTATTGTGACAGCCCTAAAGTGACCCTAGTCGGAAAGCGGTTTCGGGACCACTAAACCGAGTCACCAAATTATTTGAATATGATAATTATTGTCTAAAATATGTAAATATGAATGTGTGAAAGTTTTAAGCTTCGATTTAGTTAATTGCTTGTGAATTTAGTTAATAGGACTTATGTGTGACACTTGTGAAATGTGATAGGTTAATCTATAAGGACCTATTAAAGCATGTAGTGAAAACAATGGTTTTGCATGTCAAATACTCCTTTTTTTATACATAGTGGCCGGCCATGATGGTGCATAAATTAGAATATGTAGTGAATCTTCATGAAATGGTCATTATTTTATGTAAAAGAAAGGAAATAAATAAAAGAAATACTAAGGATAATAAAAGAAAGAAAAGAATGAAAGTGTGATGAAAAAACAAGAGAAGAAATCGGTCCTTCTTGGCCGAAATGAAAAGAGGAAGAAGGGAGTGAAGCATTCGGTCATCTAAGGTCAATATTAAGGTAAGAAGTTTTGGTTAATTTTTGAAATATTAGTTAAATCCTAGTAAATTTCTAAGTTCCTTATTGGACCCATGTTAAATTTTTGATATTTGGTGAATGAATATGGGTTTCGGTCATGGTTGATAACAAGGAATGTGGTTGTTGTTCTTGTTAATTTGGATGAATTTTGGTGGATAGGTGTTTGAATCAAACAAATGATCATGTGTGTACACTAGGTGCTAGTTGAGAAGAATCGGTCACTATATTGGAGGCCATTGCCGAATATGAACTTAGTTATTGTGAGTGATGAATGTGTTTTGAGTTGATGGAATAAAAGAATGCTTAAAGATGTGTTACAACAAGTTATATGTTAAGCTAAGGTTGTTAAATTATCAATCTTTCTTCCTAGCCGAATATGTGTTAATAAAGTTGAGTTGTTAAATAGATTTTGAAGTTAGCCCATGCATTTATTTTTGAATTTAAGAAGAATGATACATTCGACTATGCTTTGATGTGCTTGGATTGTTGTTCATTGAGTAAATGATTGAGGAATGGTTAGAAGAATTTGAATGCTAAACTATTTGATTTGTTTATAATGTCCGATTATGACCATTTATAGAGATGTGAATGAATTGTTGTTATGTGAATAAATATTTGTTTGATGATATATATATGTATTCGGCAATGGGATAAAATGTGTATTAAGGCAAGTTTCATGGTGATTATGCTTGTGATGTTGGGTTAATATTCGGCAATATGATTAAATTCATGTATAAGGAAGCATGATAAATTAAGTGACTCTTTGCTTGTGAATGTGAATTAGATATAAATTAAATAAGCATGAGATCGAGTCATGGCATGAATTATTAAATATGATACATATTGAAATCTATTGTTTTACTTAAGCTTAAGAGCAAAGAGGATCAAAGTCGGATAGGGGAAAAGAGAAAGTAAACGAATAGCCGTGGATATGTAGTCGTCGACCACTTCCGAGGTAAGTTTTAAGTGATTAAACGTTGAGTAAATTCAATCATAATAGGACATAATGATTTGATTTAATAAGATATGATGTGGCCATGATATGTTTTAAACTCAAATGGTGAGTTCATAAGTGTTTGGACTTGGAAATTTAAGAGCAAATTGTAATATTTTGCTTAGGACAGCTGCAGTAATGTGATTTTAGAAAATCACCATAAATTGATGGTGTGGAATTATAGGCTGAATAAAATATGTAATCAAAGCTTAATTAGTTTAATTTCTTATAAAAGAGACCGTGTGAGCAAACAAATTTCCTATAAAGAGATATTTAAAGTTGAGTGAGACGGTGTCAGAATGACTCCGAAATCCCCTGTTCGGTTTTTAGAAAATCATTATAATTTGTACAAAAATGGTTATAAGATAAATTTTATATGCTTAGACTCCTTAATGAGTCTAGTTTCAAATGAAATCAAATAGAACACATTTTTAATTCTGTACAACGAGAAATTTTATTCGTAGTGAAGAGTGGTCAGATTAGTCAAACAGTGAAACAGGGGAAATTTTAAGAAAAATCTGGTATTGATTGGCCAAACATAAAATTCTGAAAATTTTATGGATGGAAGATATATGAGTCTATATTCAGGGAAAATTAATGGCAATTGATTTTGAGTTTGGTAGCTCCAGTTATAAATAATTTAGTGACTATTGATCAGGAAAACAGCTTGTAGTGAATATGTGAATTTGTTGTAAACATTGATGAAACTATTTGAGGTGCTTATAAGCTATTGCTGAAATTGATGTATAAGATATGTATATGTGGTAAAGCCGAATGGCTAATGTGAAATATGGATGAGATATGTATATGTCGTAAAGCCGAATGACTAGTGTGAAATATGTAGGCGATGTGTGTATATTGTGGCCCAATGACCAAATGTGAAAGGTGTGTATTATTAGATATTTGATGAGGCAAATGAATTACAAATATGACAGTCGATGTGAATGTTGTAACATGTGATTAAATGTACATGAAACTTGGAAATATATTCCGGGTAAGACCCGATGACTACGTGTGGAGATTATGTCTGGGTAAGACCCGATGACTACGTGTGGAGATTTTGTCCGGGTAAGACCCGATAACTTCGTGTGGAGATTTCATCTGAGCTAAAGGTCTCGCCGATAATCCGAGTAGAGGTTAAAGCTATAAGACTTCGTAATAAGAATTGCTTATAAATATATTCAATGCGAAAGGTTAAACAGGTATGTACTCCAAGTTTATATGTGAGCTTGATTTGAACTAAATCATAAGGTAGTTATGTGATGCATACGAGAGCAATCTATGAGACTATTCCTATGATTATGTGACATCGGATCAGTGTGAGAGGTTATGTGAAATTATACAATATATCTATGTCACATGAGCTCACTTTTATGTGAAAGTTTATCTGCCTATTGTATATGATGAGATGTGCATATTCGGTAAAGGGATGGTATGCCCGAAGGAAGAGTGAAATAAAAATACGAACAACTATGTTATAATTTGATTGTTATCTGTTGACACTGCTTAAAACTTACTAAGCATTGTAATGCTTACTCCGTTTACTTTGTTTTCTCTGTTTTATAGATCTCATTTCGAAGCTACAGGCTCGGGGATCGTCAGCAACTAGTCACACTATCACTATCCACTGCTTGTTACTGTTATGTTTAGAATTATTTTATGGCATGTATAGAATAGACCAGTGGCCGGAGAATATTTTGGTTAATATATATAAGCCATGCGAAAATGGCATCTTTTGAAGGTGTACTTATAGAAGTTTAAATTGTATCCCTGACTGTCTTTAGTACTTATCTAAAGGAATGTTCAAAAAAAATTTTACTGTTCTGATATGAGTTTCAAGTCCGGTAATGCCCCTTTACCTATTCCGGCGACGGATACGGGATTGGGGTGTTACATTTTATTGGTATCAGAGCTACGGTTTAGTCGATTCTAGGACTAACGTAGCACGCGTGAGTCTATTTATACATGCCATAAAGTGATAAAATGATAGTGTGATGATTTTTGACTATTGAAATGTGTTTGTTGTATTGTAATGAATCTTGATCCTGATCGAGCTGTAGCAAGCTTCTGACTATGAGAATTTGCGATATAACTTCACTTGGATATGCTTAAATTATTAAGTTGATCAGGTACGTATCATGTACTTGTATTTGAATTTTGATTTGGATTGAATTATAAGGGTATAAGTGATGCAATTTTGAAAGAGTGTTATGACTATAAATGTGATCTTTGTATGTGGCTATGGAACTGAAAGATGAATGGTCGATAAGCATGTTGTGTTTGTATTCAAGTAATGTAAATGATATACTAATGTGCATTGTTATATATATATACATGAGAATCGAGAGTTATATATATCCGGGCTAAGTCCCGAAGAGCATTCGTGCTAGTGATGTATCCGGGCTAAGTCCCGAAGAGCATTTGTGCTGGTGTTATATCCGGGCTAAGTCTCAAAGAGCATTTGTGCTAGAGTTATATCAGGGTTAAGTCCCGAAGAGCATTCGTGCTGGTGTTATATCCGGGCTAGGTCCCGAAGAGCAATCATGCTGGTGATGTGTATTCGGGCCTTCGTGCCTAGTAGGCTTCGTGCCGATAATTTGAGCAAAGTTTAAGTGTTCATTACTATACGAATTCAAATTTAAATGAAAGGATATGTTCAAAAATGTACATACATGATGTTTATAGACTTGGTTAAGTCATTTCAATGTGTAACAACAAATGAATAGGGGCACTATGTGTGCAAATGATTAGAGGCACTCAGAGTGCGAGTTCTTCAACCGAGCACTGTGTGTGCGAGATTGGTCAGTAGACATTAAGTGAGTAAAACAAGATTCATGTAAGACCTCGTATGGAACGAAGGCATTGATTTAAGATGGTGGATATGTTGTTAAGAAATGAATTCATGTTATAAATGAGATATGTATATGTGGTAAAGCCGAATGGCTAGTGTGAAATATGTAGGCGATGTGTGTATATTGTGGCCGAATGACCAAATGTGAAAGGTGTGTATTATTAGATATTTGATGAGGCAAATGAATTACAAATATGACAGTCGATGTGAATGTTGTAACATGTGATTAAATGTACATGAAACTTGGAAATATATTCCGGGTAAGACCCGATGACTACGTGTGGAGATTATGTCCGGGTAAGACCCGATGACTACGTGTGGAGATTGTGTCCGGGTAAGACCCGATGACTACGTGTGAAGATTTTGTCCGGGTAAGACCCGATAACTTCGTGTGGAGATTTCATCTAAGCTAAAGGTCTCGCCGATAATCCGAGTAGAGGTTAAAGCTATAAGACTTCATAATAAGAATTGCTTATAAATATATTCAATGCGAAAGGTTAAACAGGTATGTACTCCAAGTTTATATGTGAGCTTGATTTGAACTAAATCATAAGGTAGTTATGTGATGTATACGAGAGTAATCTATGAGACTATTCCAATGATTATGTGACATCGGATCAGTGTGAGAGGTTATGTGAAATTATACAATATATCTATGTCACATGAGCTCACTTTTATGTGAAAGTTTATCTGCCTATTGTATATAATGAGATGTGCATATTCGGTAAATGGATGGTATGCCCGAAGGAAGAGTGAAATAAAAATACGAACAACTATGTTATAATTTGATTGTTATCTGTTGACACTGCTTAAAACTTACTAAGCATTGTAATGCTTACTCCGTTTACTTTGTTTTCTCTGTTTTATAGATCTCATTTCGAAGCTACAGGCTCGGGGATCGTCAGCAACTAGTCACACTATCACTATCCACTGCTTGTTACTGTTATGTTTAGAATTATTTTATGGCATGTATAGAATAGACCAGTGGCCAAAGAATATTTTGGTTAATGTATATAAGCCATGCGAAAATGGCATCTTTTGAAGGTGTACTTATAGAAGTTTAAATTGTGTCCCTGACTGTCGTTAGTACTTATCTAAAGGAATGTTCAAAAAAAATTTTACTGTTCTGATATGAGTTTCAAGTTCGGTAATGCCCCTTTACCTATTCCGGCGACGGATACGGGATTGGGGTGTTACAGGTATTTTTCCAAATATAAATCCTAGGTTAAATTATTGCTAGTATAAGCTAAATCGAGCTACCGGGACTACAAAAACGTAAAAATCATTAAAAACGAGGCTAGAACGGACTTACAATCGGGCTTGGAAGCTTGAAAAACCCTAGCCATGGTTTCTCCTTGCTATATTCGACCATGGGGTTGAAGATGAGCAAAATTGGCTTTTAATTTTGTATTTTAATTCATTTTACCCCTAAATGACCAAAATGCCCTTACTACTAAACTTTCCAAAAATTCCATCCATGTCCAATTTTTGTCCATAGACTTAAAAATTGGTAAAATTGCTATTTAAGACCTCCTAATTAATATTTCAAAACAATTTCATACTAGAAACTTCTAGAATGCAAGTTTTGCAAATTATTCGATTTAGTCCCTAATTTCAATTTAAGCACTTTATGCATAAAATTTCTTCACGAAATTTTCACACAATCATGCAATCATATCATAGACCTTAAAATAATCATAAAATAATTATTTCTATCTCAGATTTTGTGGTCACGAAACCACTATTCTGACTAGGCCCAAAATCAGATATTACAGGGATTCTCTATGATAGCTTTTTCGATGACTCGATTATTGCAGAAAGATGTAAAGTTCGAGTGGACTGATGAATGTCAACAGATTTCAATCGATTGAAAGATCTACTAACAAAAGCACCTGTATTAGTGCAGCCTAAACCGGGTGAGGAATTTGTTTTTTATAGTGATGCCTCATTAAATGGTTTAGGTTGTGTCTTAATGCAAGAAGGTAAAGTAATAGCCTATGCTTCAAGACAACTTAAACCACATGAAAGAAATTACCCAGTACATGATCTTGAATTAGTTGCTATTGTATTTGCACTGAAGATATGGCAGCATTACTTGTACAGTGAGAAATGTCATATTTATACTGATTATAAAAGCTTGAAATATTTGATGACACAGAAAGATTTGAATTTGAGACAACGCAGGTGGCTTGAACTGATAAAGGACTATGATTTGATTATTGATTACCATCCGGGTAAGGCTAATGTTGTAGCTGATGCTTTGAGCCAGAAATCTCTATTTGCTTTACGAGCTATGAATACCTGGTTATCAATGACTGATGATGGTTCAATCCTAGCAGAATTAAGAGCTAAACCAACATTTTTACAACAAATATGTGAAGCTCAGAAGAATGACGAGAAGTTACAAGTTAAACGGGCACAGTGTGAGTCAGGTAATGATTCTGAATTTCAGATTGGTTCTGACGGTTGTTTATTATTCAGAGGTAGGGTATGTGTACCTCAGAATTCAAAGCTCATACAGAAGATTCTACGCGAGGCTTACAGCGATACTATGTTTGTACATCTGGGGATTAATAAAATGTATAATGATCTGAAAAAGATGTACTCGTGGTCGGGAATGAAATGTGATATCTCTGAGTTTGTATCAAGGTGTTTAATATGTCAGCAAGTTAAAGCTAAACATCAGGTACCTTCGGGGTTACTTCAGCCAATTACTATACCGGAATGGAAATGGGAAAGAATCACTATGGATTTTGTATCGAGGTTACCTTTGTCTCCGAGTAAAAAAGATGCTATTTGGGTGATTGTTGATCGATTGACAAAGTCAGCTCACTTTATTCCAGTACATATGGATTATTCTTTAGATAAATTAGCTGAACTATACATATCTGAGATTGTCAGGCTACATGGAGTGCCTATCTCTATTATATCAGATAGAGATCCCCGATTTACGTCTCGTTTTTGGGACAAATTGCAAGAAGCCTTAGGTACTCAGTTGTATTTCAACACTGCATTTCATCTTCAGACAGATAGTCAATCTGAGCGTGTAATTCAAGTATTGGAAGATATGCTACGATGTTGTATACTAGAGTTTGAAGGTAATTGGGAGAGGTATCTACCTTTGATTGAATTTTCTTACAATAATAGTTATCAGTCCAGTATTAAAATGACTCCGTATGAAGCTTTGTATGGTAGAAAATGTAGAACACTGTTATATTGGATAGAAATCAGAGAAAGGAAGATACATGGGGTTGATTTGATACGGGAAACAAAAGAAAAATTAAAGGTTATTCGAGATAGTCTAAAAGCAGCTTCCGATCATCAAAAATCATATGCCGACCTTAAACGAAAAGAGATTGAATTTCAAGTCAGTGACAAGGTATTCTTGAAAGTGTCTCCTTGGAAGAAAGTCCTCTGATTCGGTCGAAAGGGTAAACTGAGTCCAAGATTTCTCGGGCCATATGAAAGCATAGAAAGAATTGGACCGTTCTCTTATCGATTGGCATTACCACCGGAACTTGATAGAATCCATAATGTTTTTCATGTATCTATGTTACGATGATATCGATCAGATCCTTCACATGTTATTTCTCTGACAGAAGTGGAGATTCAACCGGATATGACTTACAGTGAAGAACCGGTCAAGATATTGGCACGGGAGACAAAAGAGCTTAGAAATAAAAATATAAATTTGGTGAAAGTATTGTGGCAAAAGCACGGGATTGAGGAAGCGACATGGGAACTGTAGGAGGCAATGAAGAAACAATACCCAAATCTCTTTACGGGTAAGATTTTCGAGGACGAAAATCCTTAAAAAGGGGGAGAGTTGTAATGGTCTAAATTCAAAGTTATCGGAACAGTGGTTCCGTAACCACAAATCCGATTTAAAGAGAAATTTATTTCAATATTTTTGCATGAAAATTGATATGATAGGAAAATTGAAAATATTGATAGAAAAATTTTACCGATTTAGTGGTTAGTTAGAAAAAGAAATTATTGAAGAAATTGGGTAAAAAAAGGTATCAGGACCTCTATCTCATAAAACCAAGTCGAAAATAATTTTATAAATATTTATGAAATGTTAGTAATGTGGTATTAAAATTTCGTTAGGAAATTTTAATGTTTGGGTAGTCAATTAAATGAAAAGGACTAAATTGTAATAGGTGTAAAAGTTGCTAGAATGATTAAATAGCTTAAGAGTCTAATGAGAAAGGATTTAAAAGGCAATTAGACCCAAAATTTATTTGGGCTAGACGGCAAGGGCACGAAATCAACAGGAAAATTGATAAATTAAGGGCAAAATTGGAATATTGTAAAATAAACTAAATAAAGCTAGGATTAAATAGGAAATATCTAGATATCTCTTCAATTCCAGCAGCTAAAAACACCATAGGAGGGTTCTCTAAGCTGGTATTCCATAATTTTTGCACCAAGTGTGTTAATCCGTGCCTTTTTCTTGTAATTTTTGTGTTTCTAAGACTTTTACAACTAGGTCCTACTATTAAATTCATTAGTTTTTGATTTCATGGATGAAATTGAAAGTCTCCATGGTTGAGTGCTGTAAGTTTATAATGAAATAGAATGAAATTAAAGCTTTAATTTGTTTATGAGATGATTTTATTAGGTAATTTCAATAGAAATTGATTTTTAGGACCTAATTGTGAACATGCTTGGAATTAAAGTCTATTGCTGAAATTCTAATTCCTAAAGGTTGTAAACTAGTTTAAGGTGATAGAATAAAATTTTAATTGAGAAAAATCAGCTCAATTGAGAGGCTAATTGAGTAAGGACGAAATTATCATTTATTAAAAGCTTAAGGGAAAAATGGTAATAAACAGCTTGCACAAAAACAGTTTGGACAGCAGCAGTAGACTAGTTTTGAAAAATCACCATAAATTTTAGAAATCGAATTAGAAGATGAAAAAAATATGGAATTAAATCTTAGCAATGGATTTGTAGATTTTGAGATATAATGAATTTTGTGAGACAAGGTTAGAATGAATTCGGGTTCCCCTGTTCTGATTTTGAAAAATCATAAAACATTGAATAAAAACAATTAGGGGCTTAAATTTATATATATAGAATCCTGAATGAGTATTTTTTAATAGAAACAAACAAGAACATCATTTGAATCCTGTATGAAGAGATAATTAATTTTTAGTGAAGAAGGGTCAGAACTGTCAGACAGCAGAACAGGGGTGAATTTAAAGAATAAACTGTACTTATTGGCTAAACCAAAAATTCTGAAAATTTTATAGTAAGAAGATATATGAGTCTAGTTTCAGGGAAAATTAACTGATCTTAATTTGGAGTTCCTTAGCTTGAGTTATAAATAATTTAGTGACTATGACTCAAATAGACAGCTTTGAATAAACTATAAATAATAATAGTTGAATTATAGAGAATGTTGCATATGAACATGAAATGTATTAAATTGATAATTAAATTTATTTATTTAGATCCAGAAGATTCAAATACGAAGCTAGATCGAGGAAAGGAAAAAGTTCGGGATTAGTAGATTTTTTTTATTTACAAACAAGTATCAAGGTAAGTTCATGTAACTTGAATTATATTCTTAAATGCTTGAAATGTATGTTATTGATGTGAATATGATTTGAAAGTTCATTGTATGAAAATTTATGAAACATTGATATATTTGATAAAAAGGGGAAGAAATCCTGATTGAATGAAAGGAAATTTCGATGGATCTCTGAAAAGGAATTGACGGTAAAAAGGATCTAGCCCGGACGGGTGATCCTATCCTGATATAGCCCTCCCGAAGAATATGTGGAAAATGAATTTAGCTCGGACGGGTAATCCGAATTAGGGTCTGACTTTAGCTAGGACTGGTAATTTAGATCCAAGCTCATTAAAGTAATTGTCGTTGCAGGGGATTTAGTCTGGACTGGTAATCCCGACAATACTCTATGAGTTTATATTACGGGGGATTTAGCCTGGACTGGTAATCCCGCTGTAAGGATGAGGTTCGCGGGAGTGTGCTCTCTGAAATGGAAATGTGCGCACATGAATATGAATTGACAGACCCAGAAATGTACACTAAAAGTGTACCTCTGAAAAATCCATCGAAATTTTGAGAAATTCAACGGGATAAATATGGAAGAAAAATAACGAGGGAATGGAAATTATGGTATTAATGAGCTCATCAATCATAGTATATATTATTGGTACATGAAAATTATTGTACTAACTTGAATGTTGAGTTTGTGTAATAATGCATTGAATGGATATAGGAATGTTTATTGTATTGTATTGAAAATATTAGGTAAGTATAATTCTTGTTACATGAGCTTACTAAGCACAAAGTGCTTACTCTGTTTCATTTTCCCCTGTTTTGTAGTGTTAGGAGCTCGAAGGTCGGATTTGGTCAGAGACACATCACACTATCAACCTCAGGATTTTGGTATATAAAGAAACTTTATTTTGGAAATCAATGGCATGTATAAGCTAATAAAGTAAATGTTAACGTGAAATGAATGTAAAGTTAGCCATTAGTATGGTTAACAAACCTGGTTTTGGGTATGTGATGATGTTATTTTATAAATATGCATGAATTTATCTTGAAAATATGTTGAATTGGATTTGTTGATGTGGATTTTTTTGGTTTAAAATTTCAGGGAAGGTTAGATATCTATAAAGGGGTTATATTGAGTTAAAAAAAATTTAATTCGTAAACTCCGGTAATACTTCGTACCCTATTCCGGCAATGAATATGGGTAGGGGTATTACATGAGGTTTTATATATGTTTAAACGTTTTAAAAATGAGGTTGAGAATTTGTTTAGTAAGAAAACCAAAGTGCTTCATAATGATAGAGGTGATGAATATTTTTCAAATGAATTTAATGTATTTTGTGAGGAATAAGGTGTGGTACATGAGCGTTTCGTGCCTTATACTTCGCAACAAAATTTGTTTTTGAGGAAAGAAAGAATCATACTTTAGTGGATATGGTTAACTCAATGTTGTTAATTGTTAAACTTCCATATAATCTATGGGGTGAAGCATTATTGACTGCGTGTTATATCCTTAACAGAATACCATCAAGAAAATTCAAAGCATCTCCATATGAGTTGTGGAAGTTTCGGATGCCAAACTTAACTTATTTAAAAGCATGGGGCCGTTAAAGGTGTATTCGTTGGATATTCTTAACACTCTAGGCTTATCGTGTTCTTGAGTTAGTGTTAAATACGATAATTGAAACAAGAGATGTTGTATTCATTGAAAATAAGGTTTTCGATGATTCAACGAATTCAAAAAAAGAATATCAACTAATGACCTCAAGTGATCAAACCAAAAGAAGTCTTTGTGACAATAAAGATATGGACCTGAGGAAAAGTAAAACAGTGAGAAAAGTAAAGGACTTTGGTCTCGATTTCATTTTCTCGCAATCTCTATCATTCATTGTTGAAGGAAATAAAGAATCCGTAATTAGGAAGATCCCCATAATGTTTAATGTGGATGGTGATCCACAATCCTATGGTGAAGCTATGACTTGTAGGGATGTGACATTTTGGAAAAAGGCGGTCAATGATAAAATGGATTCAATATTGTTTAACAATACTTAGATTCTAGTTGGTCAATGATAAAAATGGATTCAATATTGTTTAACAATACTTAGATTCTAGTTTATCTTCCTCAATAATTGAAGCCTATAAGATGTAAATAGGTGTTTAAAAGGAAAAATACTCTAACAGGGAGTTCTCCAACCTTTAAGGCTAGGTTCATGGCTAAAGGATTTAGGCAAAAGGAAGGCCTAGATTATTTTGACACCTATGCACTAGTGGCTAGGAGGACCTCTATTCAAATTCTTATAACACTTTCATCTATCCATAAGTTACATGTACATAAAATTAATGTTTTAGCCATTGAAAATCAGCCATTGAAAGGGGTTTGAAAGCTTAAAAATTTTAGCAACTTGTAATCCTCGGAAGTAAGTGATTTTCATACCCTTTGTTGATGATTTTTGCATTTTTGAGACCCTTGAAGCATAAGCTTTCAAATGAGAGTACCATTTTGCAAAATGATTAAGATTTTAGGGTTTTGCCATGAAAGGATTTGTAATGTTTGCTGAGTTTTTTTAGAAGAAAATGATTCTTGGGTGTCTTATAAGCAACTTTTGTGAAAGGTGTTAGCATGAAAACACCTAAAAGGACTATTTTGCATAAGTTGTAAAATAGATAATAAGTGTGTGAAATAGTGGGAATTTGGAGTTGCTATAAGATTAAAAAAGGTTCGGCTAGGCTTAAGATATGAATAAATTTGATAAAATCAATTTTTGTGCCTAAAGGTGAAATGGTCATTTTTTCAAAGTCTAGGGGCAAAATGGTCATTTTACCAAAGATATGAATTTTCGATTGCTAAATTTTATTTAGTGACTAATAAGTGTATTTTCTGATTATAGATCAAGAATCACCAAATTCAAACTTAAACAAAAGGAAAGCCAAGCAAATCGATTAAATCGACTAGTCACCACATTTTGTAATCCGAGGTAAGTTGTATGTAAATAATACACCTACAATGTAAATGTATATGTTGAATTGTACTTGAATTTAATATAGCATGAATTGTTTGATTGTGGAATTGAGAAAGCATGATGGTAATAGAGATAGTAGAGTTCCCGTTTGAACCTAGGAAATAAATCGGATATTCATGCCATAACATATGGGTTATTGTGAGCTAGTGTAAGACATGTCTGGGACATGCATCGACCACATTATGAGAGTCAGTGTAAGACCATGTCTGGGACATGGCATCGGCATTAAGACGGGTGCTAGTGTAAGACATGTCTGGGACATGCCTCAGCCTCGAGACGTAAGTCAGTGTAAGACATGTCTAGGACATGCATCAGCTACAAGATGTGTCAGTGTAAGACCATGTCTGGGACATGGCATCGGTACAGATATTCTAGAGCTTGTGTAACACCATGTTTGGGACATGGCACCGACACCTTACCCCATGTTTGAGGCTTAATGAATATCTGATAGTGTTCCAAATGGTTCAATGGTGAAAGTTAAGATTTCAAGTTAACGAGGAAAGTATAACTGTGTTGTGAGTGGTACAGGTACCTGTTTGATATACATAGAATATGAGCCCATTTTTTGATATACGATGTGTACTGAATATTGATGAGTAAGTTTTGCTTATGCCCAATTGTATGTTATGAGCTTGTTGATGAATGGTAAAGTTATGTTGTATATTTATTTATGTGCAACTTACTAAGCTTTATGCTTACTCCCTCTCATTTTCCATTTTCTTATAGTGCCGCCTATCTAGCTCAAGGATCAACGGAAGTCAGAGATATCGATCACACTATCAATCGAAGCTTTCGGTATAGTTTGATTTATATTTTTGAATATGGCATGTATAAGGAACTAGACTTTTGTTTTGTGTCATTATCAATTTGGCCAAATGTGTTGGCTTGGGATAAATCTCTCATTTTTTACTAAGCCTCGAATTATGGCTAATATCCATTTTGATTTTTATACAAGCGTGTTATCTTCATAGATGAGTAAAATACACACATGGAATGTTGTTTATTGTGGCTGATTTGGTTGCATGAGATAGCCTTATATTGGTTTAGGTTGTAGGTTGTGTAAATAAGGGTGGTAAAGAGGCTTGGTAAATAGCCTTATATTGTCCACACGGGCGTGTGTCTAGGTTGTGTGTGACACACGGTCTGTCCTATGGGTGTATGGTCCGGCCGTGTGTCCCCTACACGTAAAAATTTTAAGTCAGTATGCATGATAGTAAACACACGGGCAGAGACACGGCCGTACGTCTCAGCCGTGTGAAGGACACGGCCTAGTACACGGGCGTGTGCCTTGGCTGTGTGACATTTTGGGTTGCTGACGTAAGAAATAGAATGTCCATGTTTTTGCACACGGTCTGAGACATGAGCGTGTCATGGCCGTGTGAAGGACACGGTCAAGGATACAGGCCTGTGCCAGGCTGTGTGAAAACCCCTGTAGGTGGGCATTTGAAATATGTCCACATGGGTGGAGGACACTGGCGTGTCCCTTCATTGCCTAGGCCGTGTGAGCCACACATGCCAACAGCACGACCATGTCGAGTTGGTTACCCGGGTGTGTTTCCCCTCCTACACGGGCGTGTGCCCCTGTATCTAGTAATATTTTTCACAGTTTATGGGAAGATCCGAATCATTCCTGAATGGTTTTAAATGATGGATGGAACCTTGTAGGCCTTTGTTATGAAGTTCTTGATAAAGAATCAGAAAATTTTTAAATTTGACTAAATTTTGATGTCTAAAAAATGTGTGTTTGTATGTGACTGAGTTAAGTAACACCTCGTATTCCGTCCCAATGTAGGGTACGGGTGTGGGGTGTTACATTTAATGGTATCAGAGTTATGATTTAGTCAGTTCTAAGACTAACCTAGCAAGAGTACAAGTCTAGCGATACATGCCATAATTGTATATTGAGAATGTGATGACTTGTGACGATTATAAATTATATTTTCTATATAGTAAATGGATCTTGATAGAGCCACGGCAGATGACGTAGAGAGTAACGCGCCGACTCTCGCTGAAGGGACTGTGCCAATTAAGAGTGAACCCATGACTATGGGCCAAAGCGGAGGGGCTAGAGAAGCCTATCTCCAAATGATGGATGCTTGGTATACGGATTTTATTCGTGCGAATCTGAACGCTCTACCTCCTCCACCTCCAATTCCTTAGTATGCCCCAGTAGCTCTGCAAGGCGCGGACATGATTAGGAGGGAGAAACCTTCAATGGATAAGATTCAGAAACAAGGGCCGAGGAATTTCGGGCTAGTATAGATGATGACCCAGAAAGGGCAGAATTTTGGTTGGAGAATACCATTAGGGTATTTGATGAACTATCGTGCACACCTAAAGAGTGCGTGAAGTCTGTAGTGTCACTCCTACGGATTTGGCTTATTAGTGGTGGAATACTCTAGTTTCTATTGTACCGAGAGAGAGGATCACTTGGGAATTCTTCCAGGAAGAATTCTAGAAAAAATATATTAGCCAAAGGTTCATAGATCAAAAGAGGAAGGAATTTCTATAGCTAAAGCAAGGCCGAATATTAGTGATGGAATATGAACATGAATTTGTGAGGCTCGGTAAGTATACACGGGAATACGTGTCTATAGAAGGCACTATGTGTAAGAGGTTCGAGGATGGTCTTAATGAAGATATCTGAGTATTTGTTGGCATCCTAGAACTAAGAGAATTTGTAGTGCTCTTTGAAAGAGCATGCAAGGCAGGGGAGCTGGTAAAAGAGAGGAGGAAAGTGGCTTTTGAGTCGCGAGATTCAAAGAAGAGACAGATGGGGAAGTCACATTAGTCCTCATCTAAGAGATCAAAGGAATTCACTACTCGATCGAATGCTTCAGTGGGGTTTTCGAATAGAAACAAGAACCGACAGAACAAAACTTCTAGAGCCCAGACCACTTCTATCGCGAGCATCGGTAGTGTTCGACCAAATAAGCCAGAATGTTCGCAATATGGTAGGCGTCACTTTGCGAGTGCCGGGGGAATAAAAGGGGTTGTTTTAAGTGTGGATCATTAGAACATTTCATCTGAGACTGTCCTGAAATGGAAGAGAGAGAGAAAAAGTAAGAAGCAAAAGCAAGTAGTGCCCCTCGGAGGGGTAGATCACAAAAGAACCCCGTAAGCGGGGCTGTTAGCAAAGGTGCGCTAAGAGATGCTGTAGTGAGGTCTGAGGACAGAGCGCCTACAAGGACTTATGCTATTCGTGCCCATGAAAAGGCAGAGTCTTCTCACGTGATCATGGGTACCTTTTCTATTTATGAAATATTTGTTGTTGCCTTAATTGACCCGGGGTCTATCCACTCTTATATTTGTATGGAATTGATACATCGTATGAACATGATAGTAGAGTCCACTGAGTTTGTGATAAAAGTGTCTAATTAGGCAGACATGTACTAGTGGACCAAGTATGTAGAAATTGTCCTTTGGCAATTAGAGGTCATTGTTATCTAACTAACTTGATGTTATTGCCATTTAATGAATTTGATGTAATCCTTGGGATGGATTGGTTGACTTTCATAGTGTTGTAGTGGACTGTGGGAGAAAAGTTATTGAGTTGAAATGTGAATACGGAAATGTTCTTTGGGTTGGGCCAGATGAATCGAATAATTTGCCTGTAATAGTATCGTCGTTGACTGCTAAGAAATATTTGATAAAAGGATATGAGGCTTACCTAGCTTTGGTGTTGAATACTCAAGTGTCCGAGTTGAAGATTGAATTGGTACCAGTGGTTTGTGAGTTTACAGACATGTTTCCAGAGCAATTATCCAGATTACCTCCAGTGGGGGAAGTAAAGTTTGGAATCGAGTTGATACCAGGCATGGCACCCATCTCGATTGCTCCGTATAGGATGGCTCTTACGGATTTAAAGGAGTTGAAAGCTCAACTACAAGAGTTAACTGACAAGGGCTTTACGAGACTGAGCTTTTCCCCATGGGGTGCTCCGGTGCTCTTTGTGAAAAAGAAAGATGGGTCGATGAGGTTATGTATCGGCTATAGACAACTCAACAAGGTAACAGTGAAGAACAAGTATCTTTGCCAATGATTGATGACCTGTTTGATCAATTTAAGGGAGCCACGGGGTTCTCCAAGATTGATTTGAGATCTGGCTATTATCAGTTAAGGGTTAAGGATCAAGATGTACTGAAGACTGCATTTCAGACTAGATACGGGCATTATGAGTTCCTTGTCATGCCCTTTGGTTTAATTAATGCCCTAGCGATGTTTATGAATTTGATAAACCGCATTTTTCAGCCGTATTTGGATAAGTTCGTGGTGGTCTTTATTGACAACATACTGATTTACTCACGTGATGAGAGTGAGCACGCGAAGCATTTGAGGACTGTATTACAGACCCTGAGAGACAAACAATTGTACGCCAAGTTCAGTAAAAGCGAATTCTGGCTTAAGGAGGTTGGATTTCTAGGACACCTTATGTCGGGTGACGGGATTAGAGTTGACCCAAGCAAAATCTCAGGTATTTTTGAATGGAAACCGCCGAAGAATGTGATAGAGGTCTGAAGCTTTTGGGTTTGGCCGGATACTATAGGCGATTTGTAAACAAATTCTCTATGATAGCTACTCCGATGACAAGGCTTCTACAAAAGGATGTCAAATTTGAATGGATAGAAAAATGCCAACGGAGTTTTGAGAAATTAAAGGCTTTGATGACTGAAGCCCCAATATTAGTGCAACTGGAGTTGGGTAAGGAATTTGTGATATTTAGCGATGCCTCCTTGAATGGTTTGGGGTGCGTGCTTACGTAAGAAGGCAAGGTTATCACCTATGCCTCAAGACAGCTAAAGCCATATGATAAAAATTACCCAATACATGATCTAGAGTTGGCCGCCATCGTGTTCGCATTGAAGATTTGGAGGCACCATTTGTATGGAGAGAAATGTCGAGTATTCACTGACCATAAAAGTCTCAAGTATCTGATACTCAAAAGGAGTTGAATCTGCGGCAACGAAGGTGGCTAGAGCTGATAAAGAATTATGAGATGGTTATAGACTATCACCCGAGAAAGGCGAATGTAGTCGCCGACGCCTTGAATAGAAAGTCATTGTTCGCCTTGAGAGCCATGAATACTCAGTCAGCTATGTCTAGTGATGGTTCAGTCCTAGTCGAGTTGAGAGCTAGACCGACATTTCTACAAGAGATTCGTGAAGCTCAGACAGGTAATAAGGAGTTGCAAGCCAAGATGGCTCAGTGCGAGACAGAAAATAAATCCAAGTTTCGTGTTGGTGTCGATGGGTGTTTGATATTCAGAGATAGAGCTTGTGTACCTAAGAACAATGAGTTGATCCAGAAGATTTTAGATGAGGCACATAATGGGTGTTTGTCTGTTCACCCAGGTAGTGTAAAAATGTACAACGACCTGAAGAAAATGTATTGGTGGTCAGGGATGAAAAGAGATATTTCAGAGTTTGTTTCTAAGTGTCTTGTGTGTCAGCAAGTGAAGGCTGAACACCAAGTACCTTCGGGTCTACTTTAGCCTATCATGGTCCCCGAGTGGAAGTGAGATAGGATCACTATGGATTTTGTGACGGGTTTACCGGTAAACCCTAAGAAAAATAATGCTATTTGGGTTGTTGTGGATAGGCTAACAAAGTCGGCACATTTTATACCTGTGCATACCGATTACTCTCTTGAGAAACTGGCTGACTTGTACGTTTCTGAGATTGTGAGGCTACATGGTGTGCCTTTGTTGATTATTTCGGATAAAGACCCGAGATTTACCTCGAGGTTTTGGAAAAAGTTACAAGAGGCATTAGGGACAAAGTTAAGTTTTAGCACGATATTCCATTCGCAAACTGACAGACAGTCAGAGAGAGTGATTCAGATTTTAGAAGACATGTTGTGGTGTTGTGTTCTCGAGTTTCAAGGCAATTAGGAAAGGTACTTGCCATTGGTTGAATTCACCCACAACAACAGGTATCAGAAAAGTCTGAAATGGCACCTTATGAGGCTTTGTATGGGCGAAAGTGTCAAACGCCCTTATATTGGACTGAGCTTAGAGAGAGTCAGATTCACAAGGTCGATTTAATCAAAGAGACTGAAAAGAAAGTTAAAGTGATTCATGACTGCTTGAAGGCTACCTTGGATAGACAAAAATCCTACGTGGATTTGAAACGAAAAGAAATTGAGTTTTGTCAGCGATAAGGTATTTTTAAAAGTATCCCCGTGGAAGAAATTATTCAGATTTGGTAGAAGAGGCAAGTTGAGTCCTCGTTTCATAGGACCCTATGAGGTTACCGAGAGAGTAGGGCCGATTGCCTATCGATTGGCTTTGCCACCAGAATTGGAAAATATTCACGATGTGTTTCATTTATCTGTGCTATGCCGATATAGATCAGACCCTTCGCATGTGATTGCGCCAACAGAGGTTGAGATTCTTCTGGACATGACTTATGGTGAAGAGCTAGTCAAGATATTGGCTCGGGAAGTCAAAAAGTTAAGAAATAAGAGTATTGCACTCGTCAAAGTTTTGTGGCATAGACATGGAGTCGAGAAAGGCACATGGGAACCCGAGGAGACTATGATCAGTACCCAAACTTATTCCCCGGTAAGATTTTCGGGGACGAAATCCCTAAGGGGGAGAAATGTAATAGCCCGATTTAGAGCCTAGCCAGAACAGTGGTCTTAGCACCACAAATTTGGGGTCAAATAAATTATTTTAAAATTATTTAGATGTTATAGTATGTTTTTAAGAGTGCATGAAAAATTTGGTGAGTTAATTGTGACGTTTGTGAGCCCAATTATGAAAAAGGACTAAATTGCATAAAATGAAAAAGTCCTATTTTGATAGCTAAAATAGCCAAATAGCTACAGAACCTAAATTGGGGCTCTTTAAAGGGCAATCGGACCCCTTAGGAAGGCATGGCCGCCATAGGAGATAAAGGTGGTCAAATTCTCAAAAGTTGGTAAGTTAGGTGGCTTATTTTGACTAAAATAGGAGAAAATAAAAGAAAAATGATATCATCCCTTTTTCATCTTCTTTCTCCGTCAAAAATCATCCATTTAAAGGGGTTTTAAAGCTTAAAAATTTCAGCAACTTGTAACCTCTCAAATAAATGATTTCCATACCCTTTGTTGATGATTTTTGCATTTTTGAGACCCTTGAAGCATAAGCTTTCAAAAGAGAGTACTATTTTGCAAAATGATTAAAAGTTTAGGGTTTTCCATGAAATTATTTGTAATTTTTTCTGATTTTTTATGGAAGAAAATGAGTCTTGGGTGTCTTATAAACAACTTTTGGGAAAGGTGTTAGCATGAAAATGCCTAAAAGGATTATTTTGCATAAGTTGTAACATAGAAGATAAGTGTGTGAAATAGTGGGAATTTGGAGCTGCTATAAGAGTAAAAATGGTTCGGCTAGACTTAAGATCTGAAGAAATTCGATAAAAATCGATTTTCGAGCCTAGGGGTAAATGGTCATTTTGTCAAAGTTTAGGGGCAAAATGGTTATTTTACCAAAGATATGAATTTTCGATTGCTAAATTTTATTTAGTGACTAATAAGTGTATTTTGCGATTATAGATCAAGAATCACCAAATTCGAACTTAAACCGGGGGAAAGCCAAGCAAATCGATTAAATCGACTAGTCACCATGTTTTGTAATCCGAGGTAAGTTGTATGTAAATAATACAACTATAATGTTAATGTATATGTTGAATTGTACTTGAATTTAATATAGCATGAATTACTTGGTTGTGGAATTGAGAAAGCATGATGGTAATAGAGATAGTAGAGTTCCAGTTTGAACCTAGGAAATAAATCGGATATTCATGCCATAACATATGGGTTATTGTGAGCTAGTGTAAGACATGTCTAGGACATGCATCGGCTACATTATGAGAGCAAGTGTAAGACCATGTCTGGGACACAGCATCGGCATTAAGACGAGTGCTAGTGTAAGAAATGTTTGGGACATGCCTCGGCCTCAAGACGTAAGTCAGTGTAAGACATGTCTGGGACATGCATCGGATACTAGATGTGTCAGTGTAAGACCATGTCTGGGACATGGCATCGGAAAAGATATGCTAGAGCTTGTGTAAGACCATGTTCGAGACATGACATCGGAACCTTATCCTATGTTTGAGAATTATTGAATATCTGATAGTGTTCCAAATGGTTCAACGGTGAAAGTTAAGATTTCAAGTTAACGAGGAAAGTATAATTGTGTTGTGAATGGTATAGGTACCTGTTTGATATACATAGAATATGAGCCCATTTTTTGATTACGATATGTACTGAATATTGATGAGTAAGTTTTACTTATGCCCAATTGTATATTATGAGCTTGTTGATGAATGGTAAAGTTATGTTGTGTATTTATTTATGTGCAACTTACTAAGCTTTATGCTTACTCCCTCTCATTTTCCATTTTCTTATAATGCCGCCTATCTAGCTCAAGGATCAACGGAAGTCAGAGATATCGATCACACTATCAATCGAAGCTTTCGGTATAGTTTGATTTATATTTTTGAATATGGCATGTATAAGGAACTAGACTTGTGTTTTGTGTCATTATCAATTCGGCCAAATGTGTTGGCTTGGGATAAATCTCTTATTCTGTACTAAGCCTTGAATTATGGCTAATATCCATTTTGATTTATATACAAGGATGTTATCTTCATAGATGAGTAAAATGCACACATGGAATGTTGTTTATTGTGGCTGATTTGGTTGCATGAGATAGCCTTGTATTTGTTTTGGTTACTAATGTGTAGGTTGTGTAAATAAGGGTGGCAAAGAGGCTTGGCAAATAGTCTTATATTGTCCACACGGGTAGACACACGGGCGTGTGTCTAGGCCGTGTGTGACACATGGTCCACCTTATGGGCATGTGGTCCGGCCGTGTGTCCCCTGCATGTAAAAATTTCAAGTCAGTATGCATGGTAGTAAACACATGGGCAGAGACACAGAAGTGCGTCTCAGCCATGTGAAAGACACGGCCTAGTACACGGGTGTGTGCCTTGGCCGTTTGACATTTTGGGGTTGCGATGTCAGAAATAGAATGTCAATGTTTTTGCACACGGGCTAGAACACGGGCGTGTCATGGTCGTATGAAGGACACGTGCCAGGGACACGGGTGTGTGCCAAGCCGTGTGAAAACCCCTTTAAGTGGGCATTTGAAATTATTTCCACATGGGTGGAGGACACGGGCGTGTCCCTTCATTGCCTAAGCCGTGTGAGCCACAAAGGCCAACAGCACGACCATGTCGAATTGGTCACACGAGCATGTTGCCCCTCCTACACGAGCGTGTGCCCCTGTATCTAGTAATATTTTTCAGAGTTTATAGGAAAATCCAAATCATTCTCGAATGGTTTTAAATGACGGATGGAACCTCGTAGGCCTTTGTTATGAAGTTCTTGATAAAGAATCGAAAAAGTTTTAAATTTGACTAAATTTTGATGTCTAAGAAAAGTGTGTTTGTATGTGACCGAGTTAGGTAACACCTTGTATTCCGTCCTGGCGTAGGGTATGGGTGTGGGGTGTTACACTATAGCACAACTTGAGTACGCTAGCTCAATTGGAAGTCTAATGTATGCAATGCATTGCACTAGACCTGATATCACATTTGTTGTGTATAAATTGGTGAGATTTACAAATTGTCCTAATACCTATCATTAGAAAGGAATTTGTAAGATTTTTGGCTATCTTAAGAAAACAAAAAATTTAGGATTATTCTATAGTGATTATCCCACGGTATTAGAAGGCTACTCGGATGCAAGTTGGATTACAAGTCTAAGTGACAATAAGCCCACATCGGGATGGATTTTTACGATCAGAAGTGGAGCCATTAGTTGGGCCTCTAAGAAACAAACTTACATCCCACATTTAACTATGGAGGCTGAATTTATAGCCTTGGCGGCTACTGGCAAGGAAGCGTAATGGGTAAGAGATCAATTGCTAGATATAAAGTTGTGGCCACAACATAGGTTCGCCATTTTTGTATAATATGATAGTGAATCCACCATGTCTCGAATGTACAATAAAGTGTACAATGGAAAGCCTAGACACATAAGTTTGAGACATAAGTAAGTGAGAAAATTGATTATAATTGTTACCTATATTAAGTCAATTGAAAATTTATTAGATCCATTGACAAAAGGTTTGTCAAGGGATTTGGTTAAGAGTGCCACTACTGAGATAGGATTAAAACCATTCTAATCACATCATTGATAATGGAAACCCTACCTCGTTCTAGCCAAAAGTTAGTTTCAAGGTTCAAAGGGTAATAACAAGTTATCAAATGACAACATGCATTAAGAATCAAGATTTAGTGTTTATGTTTTAGGAGGATGAGTTTTACTCTTAATGGATGGACATTAATTTTCATGAAATCTACCTATATGGACATGAAGTGGTGTCGCTTCATCTAGAGTTTCTTTATAATTTCTTTTTGTACATGTTCATGAAATGGAATGAACACATGGCCATAATGGTGCTAAAGCAAATAAACTCTTACTCTTATACTTTATGGTTATGTGTGAAATTTTTTTCGATATTGACTTTAAGAGTGATGGTTCAAGTGACTAACCACTATTCACTTTGTTGATACTTTGAGAAGTTTGTACTAAATGAAGGTCCAATCTGCGGACACCCTTGTTTATGCATAATCGTTGTGTACTTATTTTCTGGAATTAGCAATCTAGTGGGGATTGTTGGAAATTGTAGATTGCAAATTCATAATTATTCATGAGCCTTTATTAGAAAGTGATGATTTATTCAATGGATACTTTTGATTTCCATAGGACATGTTTTTCTAAGAATTATGTCCAATGAAAATCAAATGTAAAGGGTCGTGACTCTTCAAAATAATGTCCATTGAGTGTATATAAATAAAAGGTCTATGGTGCTCACAAAGATATTACAATCAATTCTATTTTTCAAAAATTAGAGTAAGAGTTAGGGAATTCCTTGATATTGTTAATCAAAGGAAATTCAAAAGCTTTGTTGTATCCTAGGAGGACCTTTGTCTTAACCCTCTAGCAATTTTGTACGGGGGCAAATAGTTCTCTTTGGAAAGCCTCACTCGTGCCTTAAAGTCTATTGTTTAATTCAATATCATCTCCAGATCTATCTTCTCCACTCAATTTATCCAACAAGAACGTATTTTATTAATCAATAGAGAGTTTTACAATGCTTTTCCAAATTCTATATTTATAAACATAAGAAGTGTAAATGAAATAAAATTCTACTTCTAGTGAACATTAGAGTCTTAATGTACATTAAACTGATCTTGATCTTGATGAACATTCACTTTATAATAAAATATTTATAACATTCCTCCTTAGATGTCCATTGGAAATAATGTGTCTTGTTAAAACATTACTAAGATAAAAAAAACCTATGGAAAACAATTATTAGTGAATGAAAAAGTGTACACTTATCTATAATGTGCATAATATGTTGCCTCGTTAAAAACCTTACTAAGAAAACCTAATAGGACGAAACGCCGATTTAGAGAAAAAAAGTACAACGGATATTTACTCCCCCTCATGACAACATTACATAATATATCATGTTCAATGTTTTCAATCTTGAATACTATCTTTTCAAATGATCACTTGAACAAGTTTGATAAATATTTATATCATCATTCTTCTTGAAGTCATGAGTGAGGAAGAATTTTGGATAAATATATTTTGGTCTCTTCAGAAGTCCCAACAATAGTTATAGTAAACTTTGATCATGATTCTTCTATAAAAATACATATTGGTGTTTTGAATTATTTAATAATCTTCCTACAAGTACTATTCATTGAGTCGAATTTAACACATATGTTCAAATAATTTCAATTCATATATACACAAACATATTGAATCATTTCCCGAGAACTTTTATATGCTTCCAACATTTTGAATCCTTTAAAGAGTATAATATAAACTTCACTATATAGTGATTCATAAAAATGATGTAATAACAACTATTAGACGTATATCAAATTTTCATAAATTGCTAGACTAATAAGATATCTAAAGGTTATTGCATCCACCATAAAAGAATATTATACCTTTCATAATCAATGTTAGGACTTGGTGACAATTTTCATTTTTCTTATTTTGTTTTCACAAAACTACTAATTTGTACTCCATTAGGTTTATACCTTTAGACTTTGGATTGCTAGTTTAAGAACTTTACAAATTTAATGTTACTTGAATTGAATCTTTCCATTTTGGCCAATCTATTCTATGTTTATATTTCTGAAAAATTTATTCAAGATTCTCGTTTTCTTTCATTATTTAAACATTGCAAAATTTATACTTGGGTTTGTCATCCACCACTTTTAACATGATGGGCTTTTGGGCCTCTCATATCGGGTCTAGTTATAATTACTTCCTAGAATTTTAGCCCAATACTTTATAGTTTGATCCAACTCGATATTTGTTTTTCTATTTTCAAAATAAATTTATCAATATATTTCAAATAAAATAATTTTTTCAACTCAATTCTAATTTCATTAAAATCATGACGACTTTACCATAAAAGTATCTATGAGAAAATATATTTAATTTTTCTGTATTCAATGGTTCACTATGACCAAATTATTTATTTCTATTTTTGAACTTTATTTAATTCAGAAAAACATAAACTCATTTTTCAAGTCCTTTTCATTTTTATTTTGGAGAAAATCACATTCATTTCTAAATGTTCCATTCTCCATTTTCATTTTCATTTTGGAAGAAATAAAAATCATGTCCAAATGTTTTCATTTCTCCATTTTCATTTTTCATTTTTGTCTATTTGATTCAACATGTAATTCATTTATGGTTTCAACGAGCTAATGGAGGGACCGACTAGACATATGCGATTGAAGCTCAAATGATTTATATTTAAGTTCCAATTTTTTTCCTATTAATTATAAACCCATTTAGTCACGAAGTCATTCCACTATAGTATCATGACTAAGTTATCTCCAATAACATACCATTACAAAAGTAACTCAATCAGTGCTTATCCAATGACCTTATCCTAAGTTTTTTACCCTCATAGGAAATCCTTAATATCTTTCGGATATTATTTGTTCTCCCTGTAACACCCCAACCTGACCTGTCCGTTGAATCTGGGTACGAAGCATTACAATTGGACTTGTTCCACTTATACTTCATTTCTTATTAACTAAACTATTATAAAACAAACTAAACTAAATTTTATAATAATTCCTACAACAAAGGCCTTAAGCCACTGAATATTTACTCCATCAAATTTATATCTCTAATCAGACAGTTTGTTTACAATACAACTCTTAAAAATTTTCTAAAGACCATCTGCCCTAAGAATATATATTTTAGATGCTATCTAGCTCCGTTGTTTTTTATCTTAAGGCGAAGCCTCTTGTGGTACCCCTTTCCTATGTATATGCCTTTAACTGCTTGCGATTCCGGATCTCAATGCTGCCTAGTTGAGACCTTCCTCGAAGTCCTCGATCAACTCGCGAAATCCTGTAAACTTCAACCAAACTGTTGTAAGTTCAAATGAACGTAGTGAGTTTCTTCATTGCATCATATTTAAACCCCATCATACGAGGGTGACAAATGCAAAATAATTTAAGACCTTCTGGTCGAACTCTCTACTTGAAAATGATCAAAACACCTCACCATATCAGCAAGCCCTATCCTTACTTCTCGCCTTTCCACCCAAGGATTCATAGGACCTACCTTCTTTGGTAGACTTCCATGATTGAACTAATCCTTGGTAGACTACCTCTTGACATGCACTAGTCTCGAAGAACTCATTGAGATTTTCGTTTTGTGTTGAATTGCAGCAAACCTCCCCACTCTAGCGAACCCATTCTCATTCCCTCTTATTGGTAACATTGGCAGGATTACTTTCAATAATCCACCTTATGCTTAAGACTAACTTGGGACCTCACCTGTCTCGTGTGATAAATAATTGACTAATTGTCTTGGCAAGCCAATATTCATTAGACTATATGAGTCTACCTCCCCTTTTATATGTAACTTCTCCCTTCGGAGCTAACTTTATGGCATGTTTCTATAAAGGACTATCCTCAAAGACGAAGTCTTGATAGACATACTATCCCTTAGACATAATCTGTAACACCCCTTACCCGTACCCGAGATCGGGACAAGGTACAAGGCATTAGAGAACATAAACAGGGTATTCCCGAAAAAAAGGGTCATAAAATTTCATTCCAAATTAAAATCGACCAAACAAAATTATTTTGTCCTTATCATGGACCTACGAGGTCCAAAACATACATTAGAGGTCCAAAACATACACGCCTGTATGGAGGCAATGCACACGCCGTGTGCTTTGGGACACGGCCGTGTGCTTTGGGACATTCCCGTGTCCCTTACCCGTGTGGAACTTTTAGAATTTATTTTTCATTTCAAACCTACAGGGGTTTTCACACGACTGAGCACACGCCCGTGTCCCTCACACTGCCTAGACACGCCCGTGTCATCGCCCGTGTCCAAAAACTTGAACATTCTGTTTATGACGTCATCATTCATTTTGGGGGCACACGGCCAAGGCACACGCCCGTGTGCTAGGCCATGTCCTCTACACGGCTGAGACACACGGTCGTGTCTCTGCCCGTATTTTTACTACAATGCATACTGACTTAGAAATTTTCGGTGCAAGGGACACACGGCCATTTAACACGCCCATAGGGCAGACCGTGTGTCACGCACGGCCTAGACACATGCCTGTGTGTCAACCCGTGTAGACCTTTTTAGAGGCTATTTTCCAAGCCAATGGTCACCCTCAATCACTTATACTTTCAAGCACGCTATATAACATGCAACATGACATATTTGTGCACTTAAACATTCCACACTATGGCACTCTCACATCTTCATAATGTCATTTTATTGCATACTCATTTGCTTCACCATTTACAGGCATTCCACACCAAATTCATGCATTCTTAAACTTGTTACCATAACTTCAATTTGTGTATTCATGCACATAGTCCTTTTAAGATATTAGGTCATCCCTTGTCCTTTAGCACCAAATTTATACTTTACCATACATTTATCGATCAAACACACATCACATCATTATCATGCATTCACCAAGCAATAACATGTCCTACCATCAAAATACTAGCACATGCATGCATGGGTAATTAGATTGCAACCCAAATGATCAAGTATGAGCCATATCACATGGCCATTACAAAATGAATCATCATTATCATCAGCCTTCACAAATTGGCCAAATAGCACGACTCATATCACAAAATGACCAAGTTTCCTATACATGTCATACTCAAAATAATAATTTCACTATACCCAATAGTCTTTTGAGCTTTCGATCCCCGAGCTAGTTGGCGGAACTACAAAGGATGGAAAAATAGAGGGGAGTAAGCATCAAAGCTTAGTAAGTCCACATGCAAATAATATGCAATAGTGGTAAATAATTAACATGCAAAAACATGATAATATATACATAAGGATTATTCTTTCATTCAAACCTCTTTGCTTACTTATCTTATGCACATATATATACTTGCTCATCGTAAACCGATCTTTATTAAAGCATTTCTCATAAGTCTAGCATACATACCTGTACTCATCATAAGTATCCTTAACTATACCTCTTTCATATGTCCTTCTCGGGACTCTCATTACATTCTTTACAATACCCGTTGAACATTCGGAATACTATTAGATACACAGAAACCTAGCACATAAGTGCCTCATATACAAACGTATCCGAAGCTACCACGTAACATGTAACACATCCCTAATGAACTCGGACATCTCAACGAGCTCGGATGTTACATGAATCACATCCACCATGAACCCAGACTCTCAACGAGCTCGTATGCTTGCATCCATAATGAACTCAGACCTCTCAACGAGCTCGGATGCCACATATCTCATGAACTCAGACCACTCAACGAGTTCGGACTCCTTAGTTCCTAGTGACATGTCACTTGTATCCTAAAATATTCCTAAGGCTCAAACGGGATTTTTTTCTCACTAGCATTTAGTATCTCTATCGTACTTGCTCGTAATGTTGTAAATCACGACCATAATAACATTCATGCTTTCATAACAATCAATAAGCATATATTCATAATTATAATAAAGCATTTATCAAATTATATTAAAGCATTTAAAACATACTACCATACCACATTATTTGCATATGTACTTACCTCGGTGAAAAACGGTGGTAATCGAGCCTAGTCGTCGTATATTTTATTCTTTCCTCGATCAAGTCCCAATTCACATTTTTCTTGATCTATAATGTCAAATTTACCTTATTTATTATTCATATTATTCAAATGGGTCCATAAATCGTACTTTTACAAATTTATATTTTGACCCCTAAACTTTTACATATTTACGATTTAACCCTAGGCTCGTAAAATGAAATGCATGCATTTTCTTGATTACCCAAGCTTGGCCAAACCTTTTATTTCACATTATTATTACTCATTTTTTCACTTTCACAAACAAGTCCTTCATTTAGGTGTTTTCACTAAAACTCACCTAATAAAAGATGTTCATCAAACATCAAACATTCATATTTCTCTATTAATCATTAAAAAAAACAAGTGTGTCATGCATGGGTCAATTTTCATACATGAACCTTAGCTCAAAATATAGCTAGAAATGGGTAGATCATGTTACTGGGACTTAAAAAATACAAAGAACATTAAAAACGGGGCTAAGGAACACTTACTATTGAGCTTGGAAATGTTGAACAAAACCCTAGCTATGGTGTTTTATGATTTTCGGCAGCCAATGAGGAAGATGGACACATTTTTTATTTGATTTTCCCTTTTTATTCTTTTAATTACCTAATGACCAAAATGTCATTAGAGTTTTTCTTTCCAATTTTTTTCTATGCATGTCCATTTTTGTCTAAAATTTTAAAAATCGGTCAAATTGCTAATTAGGACCTTCTAATTCATAATCTAATGCAATTCCATGCTTAAAGCTTCTAGAATATAAGTTTTGCAATTATTCAATTTGGTCCATAAAATGCAATTAGAAACTTTATGCATAGAATTTCTTCATGAAACTTTCACACAAGCATGCATTCATAACATAAACCTCATAGTAATCATAAAATAGTTATTTCTATCTTGAATTTGTGGTCTCAAAACCACTGTTCTGACTAGGCCCTAATTCGAGATGTTACATAATCCTTATCCTAAGAGTGGAAATTCCTATCCCTCTCACAAGATTTACTTATCGTGTGCAACGTCATTGAGCAACCTTTGGTGGCTCTTCATGATGGATCCTTGCTTGTGATCCTCGGATAATTTTCCTTCTTACATCTTTCTAAGTAGGCCAACTCTCCCACAACCTATATTCCTCTAATTCTTATTGGGTCATCGCCCATGCCTGGTCGACTTTTACCTCTATCCTTACCGCTTTCATCATTTTTTACGGATTCCTCATGACCCACTTGCCACACTTACACTTTTTCTTAACTCTTCTTCCACATGTGTGGTTTTTCATGCTTGGCACACTGGCAGTATGCCCCGCGCTTGTGGTCTAGGTGGACTCTATGGGTTGCCATAGCCGAGTTATGGTCTTACACCCTTCTTACCCCGTTTCCCTTGTTCTATCAGACTTACCCCGTGTTTTTGTCTCGATAGACTATCTCTGTATTTCTTGTCCTAATGGACTATCTTTGTTTTATGTTTATTGTCCCAATGGGTTTTCTCTATTTTGTGTTTACTATCCTAGTGAACTTTTTTCTATTTTGAGTCTACTGTCCCTGTGGACTTTCTCTGTGGATGTTATGGAGTCTTTCATCCATGGTCTTACACCAATCTGCCATCCTAGCATACTATCATATAATGCCATGGAGGCTTTCATCCATGGTCTTACTCATTATATATGGTCGTCATAGCAACTTTCATCTATGGTCTTACACCTTATACCTTATACATTGTACCACGCTATCATGGTGTCTTTCATCCATGGTCTTATACTATATAACTCATACGAGACTTCCTTAGCTTCTTTCATATATGGTCTTACGCCATATACCGTCATCATAGTGTTGCCCTAAAAGACCAGTCAATATCGCTGTTGCGGTAAATGTATTTCCATGGTTTCATTTCCCGAATCCTCCTCCCATTACCTCCGGCATGTTTATCTCATATATGTATAACATGTTATGGCAATTTTATAATATTCACATTCAATTATTCAAAAGAGTCAACCAAACAATTTTTATTCTCCATAGTTTTTCTTTTAAGGAAAAAACCAAAGAAGCGAATGAAAACCATGTACCAGGTAGGTTTCCAGGAAAGAGAGGTGAGTCCACTTAAAAACCAAGCCTTTCCTTGCCAGATCCAATCCTAAACATGCCCCTTCTCATTACCACACTTCTTATAGTAATTGAATAACCTAAAAGAGTGAATAGAACAATATAACACATGTATTTTGTCATTACCAAACTTCTTATCTTTAATAGATCAATTGTGGATCATCTCATACATATATATCATAAAAAATTTATTAAACAGATATATAAAAAAATGAGTAATAAAATAAAATTGTCAGCCAATGTTTCAATTGTTCTATTTCTAAAAAACAAATGAAAAACAAAAAAAAATACATAGTTTTTTGCCACAAGGCATTCCTTTTGTCACCAACCGCCATCGCTCCATCTTCTCCTTGCCATGTACTCCTTTTTAAAAAAATTACATTTATGTCCTATGTCCATTTTCACCTCACAAGAATTTTATAAATAAAAAATAATCTTACGTGGAGATGATAGTCCGCGGCCTATTTCTTAAGAACCACAACCTTGGTAAAAATAATAATTATATAAAAATTATAGAGAATATTGCATTAATTCGCATACATTCCCCCAAATTTGCAAATAATTACAAGAATGTCACATCTTCTCAAATATTAATCAAATAATATAAATAGAGAGATTCGATCTCAGTTTACACCAAAAACATAACACAACCCGGCACTCTAATACCAATTTTTGGAAAAAATCTGATTTGAAAACGATTTTCTTGTACAGTGAAAAACTAAAATTTTGAAAATTGACCTAATTTGCGACATTTATAGCAATAAATCTTAATTGAATTTGTATATGTGTTTTTGGCTTGACGGATGTTCATTGTTCTCGGCTTTCAACCAAACGATCTTCTCCGTTTTTCTCGTACCACGAACTATTTCGAGTGCGGACTCGAACTAATTGAATTGAATCACAAAACTAGAAAGAATTTTATCTTCTTTTGGGGTGAAAACGAAAATTCTCTCTTCTTAATAGAAACCAGTAGAATTGTTATATCAGAAAAGTATATATAATAGTTGAGAATAAATTCTCTCTATTTTTTGGCAGAATAACAATTTATCAAAATTGTGTTAATAGCTCTACCAGTACTATCTATATATAAGAAGAGAAGGTAGAACCCTTGTGAGTTGTAATGGTTTATTTCAAATAGAAAAACAATATCCTACTTAGAATAGGACTAGGGTGGATGACACATCCTAATATTCCTGATAGGGTTGCGACCCCCTTCATGTCCATGAAGAGTTTTTGGACATCTCTCAAATCGAATCCAATTATGTATGCCTTTTGACCAAATACTTTTACTTTGATCCAACATGAATCAATTTTTCTACTTTCCAAAATAATTGCAAATGAATCATTTCTATTTCCAATTTCATTTCCATTTTCATATTTGGAAACCTACATTAATTTCCAAATGATTCCATTTCATCATTTTGGAGAAAACCATAACTATTCCTGAATGTTTCCCATTTCTCTTTTCATATTCATTCAATTCATTTCGATTCAAACACGCAATCATTTCTGGTTTCAGCGAGCTAGCGGAGGGACCTATTGAACATATGTAATTGAAACTCAAATGATTTATAATTAAGTTCTGAATTTTCGCCTACTAATTATAAACTCATTTAGTCACAAAACCATTCCACTATAGTATCGTGACTGAGCTCTCCCTAATGATATAACATTACGAAAACAACTATTAGTGTTTCTCCAATTACCTTGTCATAATTGTGTTTCCCTCAAAGGATATCTTTGATTTCTTTGGGATAGTATTTATTCTTTCAATATGATTCTATTTTATCTTATAGTAACAATTACATCTTTCTTCATGAAAAGTAAACCACTATCAAATAATGATTAAGTCATCCACCACAAAGACGGACGACCCATAGCCATGTTTACTTTTCATCAACCATGTAATGTTAATGAAAGGATATCATTTTTCCATGTTTTGGGCTATAAATTCCACTGTTATGAATAACATTACACACTAAAGAAGTCGTACACCCAATGCACCAACTTTCAGTTCCTTATCTATTTGAACTCAGGTTTTTAATTACATTAAAGCGTATGAGTCATGCATAAATAGTCCGCTATCCACTCAGGATTTAAGTATGATGCATTATGAACGTCACAAGTGAATAAATCCATAAACAAATTTAAGATCTATTCTGCTTGGGTCCTATCCAATGTATTATTAGTCTGGTCGGTCACACTATGTCTCTATCTTCTAGAGTCATCCGTTCCGATGCCCAAGGCAAAACATCTCCCCAATTGCACTTGATAGATGACATACTAGTGTTTTAATTAGTTTGCTCATTTCTGATTACACTATGGACATGTTTAAGTTCGTCTACTAATACAAGTTGTCTTTCCGTACTACGACCTGACCACATAATGCCGCTTAGTACTAGTTCAACATTTAGACAACCAATGAGCAACATTTGCTTCCATTTTATTTTTACGTGCAAAAACCATATGATGAAAATTATATAAAGTATATTAATTTAATCAATTATTAACAAATTTGTTTGAAAAATTAAAAATTTACAAACGAATTTACTACACTTAGGGCATCAAATAAACCAAGACATTCATATAATAAAGAGGTTTCAAACCATCGATGCACTTGTGCAAAGAAATTTAGGCATTAGTCCAATATCATAGGTGGGAATAATTTTGTATAGCCTCAATAGAACCCATGTTGTGCAAGAATTCTATGCATCATTTAGAGATCAAAAGACTAGGCGATTATTATATTAAAGTTCGGGGAATAGAAGTGCATGTCATCTCTAGAACAATTTGTGAACACTATAATGCTCCATAATATGCTTTTGATTTTATTGAAAACACTAATTTAACATATTTTAATAATATATATATGGACAATATAGTAAACTACTTAACCGAAGGTAGGGATGAATGGAAACACCACCCCAACACTGATGTACCCACTTCTTTTAATCAAGTAATTATGTTTCTCCTCGCAAAGATGTGAATGTAATTTTTATGCACCCAAATTGCTCCTGCTTTAAACGTGTCGAACGTAAATACTTTTCGAGCTATATTGTTGTATGTTATTTTGCAGAAAAAGCAAGTATGTATTGGGACATGGATATACCATTACATGATACCGTGCATAAGTGGCCAGAAAGTCGGGGTTTTCTTCCCTCACTTAGTGATCTGGTATAAACATAGAGCCAAAAAGCCAACCTTACTTATTGACCTTTAGTACCTATATAACATAGAGCCAAAAAGCCAACCTTGCTTATTGACCTTTAGTACCTATATTTGAGTCAAAAATCACTTATTGAGGAACCTTAATACAAAACCCAAAGCCAAAACATGAATTGCACTTATCTTTTTTCCTTGGTTCTGAACTGCATGAACTTAGACGTCAGGCCATACGTATTGAAGGATAGGTAGAGACATAATGGTGGTTCTGAAAAATAGAGTGAAATATAAAAAAACAGTATGATATAGTAATTATAGGTCAAGAAAAAGTGTGAAAACAAAAAAAAGTCAAATGAGATGAAAAAGTACTTATTCAATCAAAAAGCATTATGAATGAGAAAATAGTTAAAAGTCAATGTGATAAAAAAAACTAAGTCACAAAAATAGAAAAAAACTCAGTCATTGGTGCACCAAAACTCATTAAGCTAACTGTAGTTGTTATTATTATACTATGACTTCCTACATGGATAAATAAGAAATGTGAGAGAATGAGAGATAAGGCGATGAGAGGGAAATGGTCACTAAAGGGAGTGAATAGGGAACAACACGATGTGCCAAACTTATTTTATGCTTAGAAAACAATTTTGATGCATCCTATTCTTGAATTTCACACAACTTAAGCCTCAAAACGTTACAAGTCGAAAAGTCTTATGTGACTTAAATAAATCTATTTGTGGATGGAAATTGTGTTAAGTGAATGTAACAATAGTTATTGATATCCTGCTAGTATACTTGAAATCCCTATGTAATTTTCTTGATGGATTAATATATTTGATAATCCTTTTACTTATATGCTTTTTAATATAATGAACTTAAATGTTTGAGGTTGATAGTGGTAAGCCATTTACATATCATTCTAGAATTATATGTAGTTACGATTACCCCTATTTGCTTCACTCCTAAACTAATCTTTGTATCATATTTGCTCAAGGGTCGTCATTTACTTTATGTTTTTCTTACTTAAGGATAAGTAATTACTTAAGTGTGGGGGAGTTTGATCTACCGCAATTCGTTGTAGTTGATTAAACTACTTGTTGTACTTAATGATCTCGTAGGAAAACAATTTTGTTATATTTTCATTTAGTTTTTACTTTCAGTTTTCAGGTAATAAAATGAGTAAATTCAGCAATTTATATGACATTGTGGGCCAAGGAAAGTCTAAAGGTAGACTAATATGTTTGGTGAGTGTGAAAGATATTATTCTGACTACGATGTTGCAATACGGAGCTTGAATGTCGCAACACAGCAAATAAAGCACCAAAGAAGCAATCTGCCATCAGTGTCGCAACACAACCATAGAGTGTCGAGACACAACCCTGATGATACACCCTAAGGAGTAAACTGCCATTAGTGTCATGAAATAGGCCACAGGTTGTTGCGACACGGACATGACGAGGTCTCTTAATGGACAAAAGGTGTTTCCGTTCACACAATGAACTTTAGCAAGAAATAGTCAATCATTTTAGGTCAAGGACTAGTGACTTGACATCAAATGTAGTAGTTATTTTAGGTCATTTCTACAATTACGAACTTATTTTCTAGGCATTCTATACTTAATTATTGCATTTTCGATATTAATAGGTTAAGAATGGAAATTAATATTTTTACGCATTTTTTGCTATTTCGATGACCCATAAGACCGACTCAAGTCTCGTGAGTGAGTAATGGGCTAATTAAGTGTGTAGGATGCCAATTTAGATCCAAGAATACAAGGAGCTTCCTTTCGTCACGACAACATGATAAATATGGGAGAGCATTCATGATGGTGATGTCGTGATGTCGTGATGAGGAGACTTCCCACATCACGACAACGCGACGATGGCAAGCTAAGATATTGTTGATTCTTTGGACGACACTTTTGGGGATATTTCCATGTTTGGATCCTAGCACTTATCAAGATATAATATTGATTGGTATCTAAATGTATCTAGGGTTAAGTGATCACCAAATAGCTCGTTGCCTATATAAGCAACCTTAAAGTCACCGGAATTGTTTGTAAATATAGACAGACGATTTTTCCTATTCAATTTTCTTTGTATTTTCTTTTTATGTTCGTATAGTCAGAACTTTTCTGTGATAGCCCTAATTTGGCCCTAGTCGAAAAGTGGTTTCGGGATCACAAAACCGAGTCACAGAAATAATTAGATGTCATATTTTGTGTTTAATATATGTGAAAGTGCATGCGTAAAAATTTCATGCTTTGATTTTGTCAATTGTATGTGAAAGTTATTAGAAAGGACTTATGTGTGAAACTTTGGAAATGTGATAGGCTAAATTGTAGTGGGCAAATAATGCATGGTGGAAAAAAATGTGGACTTGCATGTCAAATTCCCCACTTTAGAGGAAGTGGCCAGCCATGATGGTATGGGATACAAAATATATGTATTTTGTATTAATATTATAATGACTACATGGTTTTATAATAGGAAATAAGTATTTTAAAAAAAAGAAGAAGAAAAGGGTGAAAAGAACAAGGTTGTCCATCCTTGTTCTTAATAGCCGAAAGTTAGAGAAAAAAAAAGGGGGAGGAGAGAATTTTTCAGCTGGAATTTCTTTGTTCATTGGAAGGGTGAGGTGAGGGGATAGCTTATTGCATGTTTGCTTTAGGGGCTGATTTCCTCAAGAAACTTGCTAAGGGAAAGGGAGAATGTAGTAGGAAGAAAAGGAAGGAGCTTGCACAAGGCTAGGCTCGGAATGGGATTCGACTGGTACGTTGCTATTCTTTTGGCTGGTAAGTGAAATGAAATAAAATTTGATGATTTTGAATTATTGAGTAAGTTGTTATAGCATGCAAACCCCATGCATGATTCTCGGTTTTCGGCTTGAGTTTATGAGATGAATAGTTGGGTTGTTGATGACCAAAACCATGTGTTTTGTGGTGAGCAAATATGAATTTTTGTTGCTGCCTTAATGACCAAAATTTTGGGTTTTTATATTGTTCAAACAAGAATTATGCTGTTCAAATATGAATTTCTATTGTTGTTTTATGACCTAAATTGATTATTTCCATGCTGTTGCCGTAAGGTACTTAAACCTTTACACTTTCGGTTTTATCTTTAAATTTACTAGCAAACATGATAAATTTTTGCATGAAGGAAATGGTTGTTGTTTCATGTTCTTTTGATGAAAATGGAAGATAGGTGAAGTTATAGGTATGTGATGATTGATTTGTGATATGCATGTTTAAATAACATGCATGCAAGGTATGTGTGAAAGAGTGATTTGGAAATAAATCTGCTTGGGACAGCAGCAGTAATGTGATTTTGGAAAATCACCATAAATTGTGGGAGATTATTTAGAAGCATAATAAATTATGTAATTAAATCTTAATGAGTCTAGTTTCTTATAAAAGAAACCGTGTAAGCAAAATAATTTCCGATAATGAGATATTTGAAGTGATGTGGGACAGGGTCAGAATGACTTCTAGATCCTCTGTTCTGTATTTATAAAATCATTATAAATTGTAAAAAAATGGTCATAAGATGAAATTTATATTCTTAGACTCCTTAATGAGTCTAGTTTCAAATGAAATAAACGAGAACATATTTTTAATTCTTTACAATGAGAAATTTGATTCGTAGTGAGGAGTGGTCAGATTAGTCAAACAATGAAACAGGGGAAACTTTAAGAAAAATATGGTATTGATTGGCCAAACCAAAAATTCTTAAAATTTTATGGATGGAATATATATGAGTCTATTTTCAGGGAAAATTAACATAACTTGATTTGGAGTTTCGTAGCTCCAGTTATAAATGATTTAGTGACTGTTGCTCAGGAAGACAGCTTGCAGTGAAATTTTGATTATGTGGTAAACATTGACAAAAATTTGTTAATGAGTTGCTTATTGATTTCTTATAAGCTTACTATGATTAGTAGGTGTGAAAGTCGAATATATTATATATATTATGTTTTGAAAGTGATGCTCGAATAGTCGAATAATGACTAGTTTAAAATCTTTGAATTGAAGCTCAAGAGCATAGAGGGGCAAAATTCGGATAAGAGAAAAGAGAAAGTAATCGAATAGGCGTTGTAATCGTTCGGCAACATTCAAGGTAAGTTCTTAAGTGTTTAAGCTTGATTCTTTTTTATATGCCTAAGAGTTAAATTAATATGGTAAAGGGAATGTAAATTTTATTTAGTTAATGTGCCGAATATGTAATGATTTAAGGCTATAAGCCGATTATGGCTATTATGCCTAAGTTGAATTTGATTTGGAAATTTGATGCACTAAATGAGTGTTACAACGAATAAAATATGCCGTATATGTGCTGGTGGAGATATCACGATTTTTGATTATTGAATATCTAAAGGAAACCATGATGTGTATAAAATTATTATATTTAGTCCGTTGTGGTAGCCGAAGGTGGCTTGGTACTAAAGTGATTAAATGTGAACTTCAATGAGGTAAACTATTAAAAGTGTGGTGCTATAAGACTATGGGCTAATATGGTATGTGGATTCGTTCTGTATAGTAAATTATTCAGGTACGAACAACCTAATTAAGTACATGTGAATTAAATGAATTTGATGATTGATGTGAATCAAACGTATAAGTTCAACTATGAGACCTTGTGTTAAATCGACAATCAAATTCGTTCAAATACATTAAGTTGGTCAAGTATGCAATATGTACTTATGCATGTTAAATCGATTAGAATTGAATTACGAATGTGAATTGAGAAGCATAGGTAAAAATGCCTATATGTGAGTAAGGGTAAAACCATCGTAAATTATCGATAAGGACGGACTATGTGCGGAACCATCTTATAATTGCTAATTTGAAAGGTTGTGTACGAATCAGTGAGCAATATGAACATATTAGATGAATTGTGACCTTTTGGTTCTACTGGAATTAAGTTGTGCGATAAATAATTTATGTATATGACTTATAGTCGAATGGTCACTATAGGTTAAGTTTGAATGGTGAAATGGATGTGTGATATTTATGTATGACTTTTGAACCGAAATGTAAATGATGGTGTTCATATGGAGCTTATATCCAAATGTAGCAAATGACTAGTAATGTGATATATTGAATGAGATGTGTTAATATATGATTTAATATGCATGATATTTGATGTGTATCCGGGCTTAAAGACCCGCAGGCTATATGCTGGAATTATATCCAGGGTAAATCCCGCAGGCCTAGTGCTGGTATTATATTTGGGCCTTCGTGCCTAATAGGCTTTGTGCCGGTGATGTGTATTCGGGCCTTCGTGCCTAGCAGGCTTTGTGCCGGTGATGTGTATTCGGGCCTTCGCACCTAGCAGGCTTCGTGTCGGTGATGTGTATTCAGGCCTTCATGCCTAGCAGGCTATGATGCTGGTGGAATACTATTCGGGCCTTTGAGCCTAGCATGCTATAATGCCGGTGAGATACTATTCGGGCTTTCGAAATCGAGCCTCGAGCCTAACAGGCAAAATAACAGTGAATGAATAAAAGTCTAAGGTTAAGGCACCTCGTATTAGACTGAAAAATGAATACATTCAATACATTAAGTGAGCCAGGTACGCACTATGTACTCGTATGTGAGTTCAATTTGAATGGAATCACAAGTGTATAATGTGATACATATGTGAATAAATGTTATAATTATATCTATGACCATGATACATTCAGTCAAGGTGTGAAAGTAAGTGAGAGCATTTGATTTATTTATGTTATATGAATTCAGATTAAATATTATAAGAATGCTGAATGTGCAGCATGTGCTTGTGTATATTCGGCCAAATGGTAATATATCTAGAAAATGGCCTTTTGAGAAATTGAATAATCGAAGTATAATTGCATTTTTTTGTTTGCATTGCCTAAAACTTACTAAGCTTATGAAAGCTTACTCCGTTGTTACATTCCTCTGTTTTATAGATTGTTGGCTCCAGTTACTTGCTCGGGTTGGAGTTCGCCGGAGATATTATCACACTATCGAGCTCACGCTAATAAAGTAAATCCTAGTATTTTGAGTCTATGGCATGTATAGGGTTTTAATGTTTTGGACCTCGTAAGCCCATATATGGGACAGATTGCATGTGAAAAGAAAAATTTTAAATTGATTGAAATTTTTTGACACGATTTTTGTGTGATTGACTGAGTTTAAGTCGGGTAACACCTCGAACCCTGTTCCGACGAGGGATACGGGCGAGGGATGTTACATTTTCTATTTCAATACTAAGACAATTGCGAGCGAAAATTGCTCCGACATCGCTCTTCAATATATATTCATAATCTTTCTCCTATCTCTTATTCTTTTATTTATATTTTCGTTGACCTGATCAATTATCATTTATATGAATAATTGAATTGATTATTGTGCTTATTTCATATATTGTATGATTCGATTAATAAACTAATTTATTTATTAAGTAATTATTTATCTAAAATTGGGTATTTATTCAAGAGTGCTCAGTATATTAGGGAGTGACGCCCTTAATAGAATATCAAGACAAGTGGGACCAGAAGGGTATCCTGTCGTGTCTATCTTGTGCCAAGTAGTGAGATCGAGAGGGAATCTATATGCCTAGGAAGAGACCGAAAGGGTAATTTAAGTGGTAGTCCTTAGTGAAGATGAGACCAGATGAGTATTCTTAACTAAAGGTGATAAATAACTTAATCTAGGATAATTAATTATTTAATTAGATAATTAGGGATTTAATCGATCGTAGGCTAGAGGCTCGCCTTGTTGACACTAGAAATAGGAAAGTTCATTAGATTAGTTTAAGTTAGTTTATTTAATTAGTTTAATCAGCATATTAATATGGATTAACACTACTAATTTGTGACTCGATTACATTAGTAATTATTTTCTGTAATTGATTTAATAATAGTTTCTCCAATCTACAATCCCTTAGGTACGATCCTCAAAATACTTAACAGTGTTTTGTTGTAAACTTTACTATATTACAATATGACTCGTACACTTGCGGACACCGCCGATTTAATTTAATATATTTTTATGTGATATTTTTACTATAAACGATAACACGTTTATAGACGGCCAACCAACTACTAAACCTAAGCCTATAAATAGAATTGCTGTGAACAATTTAAAAGACATCTTTCTACTTAGTTTTAACTTTACTTTCAATTGTAACTTAGAGTTCTTTCAGATGTAACTTTTATTTCAGTTTTGTTTCGTTCTTCGCAGGAACTAGATTGTAGATTTGTCAAACTCATCACGGATTATTGTTTGTAACACCCCTATCCCGTAACCGTCGCCGGAATAGGTAAGGGGCATTACCGGACTTGTAACTCATGTCAGAACAGTAAAATTTTGAACTTTTTCTTGAAATAAAGATCATTCATTTAAATAAGTACTAAGCACAGTCAGGGATAAAATTTAAACTTCTCTAAGTAAACATTCAAAAGATGCCATTTTCGCATGGCTTATATACATTAACCAAAATATTCTTCCGCCACTAGTCTATTCTATACACGCCATAAGATAATCCAAAACATAGCAGTACCAAGCAGTGGATAGTGATAGTGTGACAAGTTGCTGACGATCCCCGAGCAAAAGACCAAATTCAACAATCTATAAAACAGAGAAACATAACAACAGAGTAAGCTTTTATAAGCTTAGTAAGTCTTAAGCAAATTAAAAAAAAACTCTTGAACTCAAATATAACCAATTTGTTTATTTGATTCATATATATATCATTTCATTTCATATCTATAGTTACCCTCATCGGTCAAGTCAAAATGTATATCTCCCAATATCCTATAATATTTCTCCATAACTGTATACCCACATATTCATATGGCATTTTCATATTTGCTTTCCACTTTACAATCATGATTTAATTCTGATGGGTCTAACACGTACAAGTATTTATCACATACCTGACCAACCAAATTAAAGTCGATCTTACCGAATTCTCATATAACCTCTTTCTAGGTATACTACCCTTTTTTTGGCCGAATATACACAATTACGTAATACACAATAAGCAGATAAATTCTCACTTGATAGTGATCTCTTATAAACATAGGTACATTACATATTTTCACCTAACTTTTCACATTGACCAAATGCGCAATAATCATAGAAACAGTCTTATTGTTTTACTCACATATGCATCACATAACAACCTTGTGATTTAATTCAAATCAAGCTTAAATATAAGCTCAGAATACATACCTGTCCAACTTAACGCATTGAACGTATTTATTAACAATTGTTACTGTGAAGTCATATAATCTTACGCTTTACTCGAATCATCAACGAGACCTTTAGCTCGGATAATCCCCAAACGTAGTCATCGGGTCGTACCAGAAATATATTTCCAAGTTTCATGTACATTTAATCCCATGTTACAACATTCACATCGACTATCATATTTGTAATTCATTTGCCTCATCAAATATCTACTAATACACACCTTTCACAATTTGTTATTCGGCCACAATATATATACACATCTCATACATATTTCACATTAGCCATTTGGCTTTACCACATATGCATGGCTCATACATATTTCACATTAGCCTTTCGACTTTACCACATATATATATCTCATACATATTTTACATTAGTCATTCGGCTTTACCACATATATATATCTTGTACATCAATTTCATCATAACAAAATTGACTAGGTATACTAGTCATTTACGGCTTATAGCCTCACTTTAATACGGATCCGGTACTTTGATTAAAATTTTAATTGATAGTTTATAAGCAACTCAAACAGTTTTATCAATGTTTACTACTTAATCACAAATTCACTACAAGCTATTTTTCCCGAGCAACAGTCACTAAATCATTTATAACTGGAGCTACGAAACTCCAAATCAAGTGCCGTTAATTTTTCCTGAAAATAGACTCATATATCTTTTATCCATAAAATTTTCAGAATTTTTGGTTTGGCAAATCAATACCAGATTTTTCTTAAAGTTTTCCCTTGTTTCACTGTTTGACTAGTCTGACCATTCTTCACTACGAATCAAAATTCTCATTGTACAGAATTCAAAATATATTCTTGTTTATTTCATTTGAAACTAGACTCATTAAGGAGTCTAAGCATATAAAAATTCATCTTATAACCATTTTTGTACAATTTATAATGATTTTCTAAAAACAGAACAGGGGATCTAGAAGTCATTTTGACCCTGTCCCACATCACTTCAAATATCTTATTATAGGCAATTCTTTTGCTTACACGGTTTCTTTTATAAGAAACTAGACTCATTAAGCTTTAATTGCATAATTTATTCAACTTCTAACTCATCTCCCAAAATTTATGGTGATTTTCCAAAATCACGTTACTGCCGCTGTCCCAAGCAGATTTATTACCAATTCACTCTTTCACACATACCTTGCATGCATGTTATTTAAACATGCATATCACAAATCAATCATCACATACCTATAATTTCACTTAAGCATAAACTTCGTTTCATCATTTTTAAACACAAACATTACTCAATATTATCCAGATTCACATTCGGCCATAATACACACAACATGTTAACCGATTTTCCCACTTAACATCTAATGCACATGCATGCTCACAAATACACATCATCGAGTTCTCACTAAAGACATTTCATTTCTATACACATAAATCATGCATCATAATTTAAATATTTACATAATTTCATATATCCAGTACTCACCTATATTTTGTATTAAAATTTGATATCAATGTCGCCGATTTTCATTTAATTTACCATACAAGATCATGCAACATGATAGCTCAATTTTAAGTACATGAGTTCTTGTCCTGTTTGAAACGGTACAACGACTCTAGTGTATAGATGGTTTGAATATCAGACACATTTAACCTACCTAAACAAAACACTCCAGCGTGCATTTGAACATGTTAAATTCTGGCATGCATTCGGACACTTAAAAATTCAACATACATTCGAACATTAAAATTTCACTAGCTGACAGCAAATAATTTTCAGACAATTCAATTCCCTACATCCTTTCAACAAATGCTTATTTCCTTAGCTTCAACCAATAATAATGGGACATTACTAAAACTGAAATTTGAAAATGTAAATTCCAAATTAAACTGTTTTAACCTCCAAAAGTTAATAACTCTTCAAACATAAATTGAACAGTAATGCATGTTAATTTCAACCATCTTTATATTTTGCTTATTACCACAAAACAGGACATTGATTAACCAACATTTTACCTTAATTAGAGCAGCAGCAGATCAATTACACCAGGATTTATTGCACGATAAACTACAGCAATTACATGCTGAAACTATCAGCCTTCAACAGCAGGTTTCAACACCAACTTATACATTTATTTATCAACTCTTCTTCACTTCTAACACCAGTATTTTGGTAACAACTAACATGTATTAAACACAGTATAAACATGGAAATTTTTCAAAGTTTCATTGCAAGGACTTACTGAACAGCAGCTGAACCTACTCTTGAGCAGTTTCTTTCCCCTTCTTGCTGCCACCTTTAGCGAGTTTCTTAAGGAACCAGCTCCTAAGTGAGCTCAAAAATTAAACATGCAGCAGCCCTCTTCTTCCCTCTCTATTCGAACAGCCCCTTCATCTAGCAATCTCCTTAGCCGAAAATTTTAACAACCCAAGGAAATTTCTTCTCCCCCCTTTCCTAGCTACGGCAATGGAGGAATAAACCAACTTTGGTTTCTCCTCCCACTAACACATTATTTTTATTACCCATACTCTTTTATTCATCTTTAATTCATTTAATACATTTTTTTATTACATATTTCTCACCACTAATAAATATAATAATATTAAATCATGCATATAATGTCCATACTTATGAGCTTGGCCGGCCACTAGCATTAAAAGTGGCAAATTAGCATGCAAACCTACTTATTTGCATCATTCAATAATTAATCACTTAAAATAAGCCACACATATATTCAAAGCTTCTCACATAAGTCCTTTTTATTTAGAAACACATTCAATTTGACAAAAATCAAAGCATTCAAATTTCACACATGCATGATCACATATTTTAGACATAAAATATTATATTCAATTATTTCTGCGACTCGATTTAGCGGTCCCGAAACCACTTCCCGACTAGGGTCAGAATAGGGCTGTTACATTGTTCGTGGTGCACTATTTATTTATATCAGGATTTTTCTCATCTTTATTCTTGATCTATTTTTATCTTTCAAATCAATTACATTGTATATGTTAGATCCATGGGGAACTAATCTGGTAAAGGAAATTAATGAGTGAATGTGGGATTAATTAACACTTATGTAGAGTTTCTTAACGGATCAGTTGGTTGGAAAAGGAAGAACTTAAAGCCCTAGACTTAACAACCCTAAGAAGTCATGTAGGTATCAATGAACCTGAAATCGATATTACCTGTCGTGAAAACCTTACCCTAACTCAATCAAACTTGTAACATCGAGAGATAAATAGTTTTTGCCGACTCATTAGGTTACTTGAAGGTCGAGAAGCCCTACTAGGTTAATGACTAGCAAATTGAATAGAACCCAAAGTTAGACTTAATTTTCAACACCGAAACAAGTTAGCCTTCTATCGTTTAATCTCATAAAGTCTACAATTTGTTTTTGCATTTACTTTTATTACTTTTATAAAATATCTTTTATCACCACCTTAGAAATAATTGTAATATAATTTAATTAAAGTACTAACTAAACCTATTAGCGTAGAAGTCAATATTAATTTAATCTAGCTTCGCTTGAGTACGATACTTGATGTACTTCCAATGTTTCATTGTACAAATCTATACTATAACCTCACTCATATACTTGCAGACATCGCCTTAATTCTTATATTTAATTGCAGTATTCTCATTTCCAGTGTTGGTAAATCAGGAGGCGGTCATAGATGAATCCAACTCACCAGCAGCTTATTAATTAAAAAATTATAGGAAAAAACATTGAAACCAGCCAAAGACAAGATCAAAAGAGCAATATGAATTCTCCATGCCAGAGAACCCCAACCAAATTTTCAAAAATTTAAACTTCAAGCAAAAATACTCACGGCCAGCAAATAACCCATACCCGAAATAGCATAAGACAAAAATTTATTGAAACATTAGATTTGTTGCAGATTAAAAACTCTGCCCCTAGCAGCAATGAAAGGTTAAACAGAAAATTGAAAATCCAGATTCACCATAGGCATACCGATTGGCAAAATCTTTCCCCAATCTAAGACTGCCCACCCATGCATTTTAACTTGCAAAGGCTATCACCCCATTCAAGTGCGCGAATTTGCTTTGGCTTTGTTACTATCTCTTCTTTTCTTTTGCTTCCTCCATTCTTTTTCTTTAGGCATTTTTTAATAGGCATGAATTTTCTGTACTTCAATATTTCATCTAAAAACAAACAGGGTGTTCCATCAATTTTAGGATTGCATTAGATTGAGAACATGTTACATATGGGATGAAAAACCACCTTGGTTAGGTATATTGCTCTGACTCTTCATTTTTCTATAAATTCTACTACCAACACCTCTTTCCACTATCCAACTCTTCTCTAAACATGGATGTAACAATAAGATCCTCCAAGAACCCACTAAATACATTAGTAGAAAAAAGAAAAGGAAAAAAAACTTTAGAAGACTGAATATATCCATGTTGGGCGCAAATCCATATTCGATATTCACACCATAGTTCAAATATGAGAAGCTGGAGACCAGCAGACAACACTTCTAGGGCTGCCCAGTTTTAGCTTAAAGCATACTGCATATAAACTAACCTGATTTATCGATTATAGAAAGGCTATGCCTGAAAGTTCCACATACTCTGAACACTTAGTTTTGGCGTGTGGAAGCCCTCAGCCAGATTGAAAGATGCTAAAACCTAGAAATCCAAAATTTGGAATCAGTTGCAGAAGGAAACAATCAAATCAAACTAAAGAACTTTGCATATTTCATATACAATTTAATGAAGGAAAAGAAACCATTTTTCTCTTGACAGGAGTGAAATTAACAATGTTGTCAATTTTTGAAAAGTTACCTACAGTAGAATCAAAATGGCTGTAAATGATACAACATAGTGGAAATTCCAATATATTTGGTTTTGCTTCAACATTTACAGATATCGAAATCAACCGCAGAACCTTAATCTATGTTACTTGGATTCAGGGTTAAGTGTGGATATAGATGGGTGTGTTCTGACACATGAACCAATTAAGAAAAGGCGCATCAGCTATGTCATCTGGACTCTTAGTAAATGAGAAGTGTTTAACACGGGTATGACAGTCTGCTCAATTTTTTCAGTGTGTTTTCATATATTTGGAAGCTCATACCCTCATATCCATTTCCGAATAAGTTTCCAACATGAGTACTTTGAGAAAAACAAAAGCCTGGAATAACATATCCCAACAGATGGATGTAAATGTAGCCTATAAACAAAGTAGATTATAGTGGATTACGCATTAGAGATGCAACCCGATAAATATACCACTAAGGTATGCACATATGTTGCCCTATGTAGGTTGAACAACATATCCACCATTTAAATAGCGGCTGCAATGTAATTTTGAGTCTCCTTACTGTTACCGCATTTGTATCATTTTTCATGTTTGTAATGCATAAAAACAATGGGACTACAAAGATATCCACAATGAACCGGCCTAATGTTCACCTTTCCCAGAAATAGCCTGGATTCGAATCTCAGTTATATATATATATATATCCGCACAGCAATTCAAAATACCAGGATCAACATAACTCAACTCAAACCCATAAATTAAAAGTTCAAACCAAATGACATTACCTTAACTCTTCCATCTTCATTGACTAATGAGCTACACGACCACTCCACACCCAAAACTTGACTCAATGTCTCATAGTTAGCTTTAATTAAATCACCACCGAGAATTCTCCTTGACACTGCTAAGTCCCAAGATTTCTTTTCCAAATCATAGCAAGGCTCAAACGTTGTCAACCCTCTGTGCACATAACTGTACTTCAATTTGCAATTAAAAGACCCGAGCTCATGCCTTGCAGATAATTTGTTGGCTGTATCAAACACAAAGGTCCCATCCAATACTGTCCGATGGTCGTTCCTCATGTGACTGTAACTCCAATTTATCTGTTTTCCTTCCACCTTAAAAGTGTTCATGAACTGAAACTGAACATCCTGAGTAGAAAAAGAAAAGCCAAGGCAAATTAAGTAAAAGTCATTTTGACAAACACTTGCAATGCATAAACGAAATTATCACCTTTTTGGTGATGTCAAAGTCGATGATGAAAGAACCAGGCTTCTCAACTGACAGCAACAAGTCATCAAAGTTCAATGTGGAGCCATCGGAAAAATTTGTGTCTGAAAGCGATGCTCGGAGCTTAAGGTCTCCTGGATTAGCTGCTAGAGTTGCCGACAAGCCTTTCTTGTTGCCGTTGGTTCCTCCTATAAAAGACACTGCAGCATTCATCATCTTTACCAATTTTTTTTTCTGTAATATTCTTTTCTGCAAATTATAAAGCTGTGAGGGGTGCGAGGGGGTTGATGAAGTCTTCCGTTGTTATTTGCTCCCCAGGCGCCAGTAATGAAATGGAAGTAGAGGTGGGCCGGGTCGGTTTTGGGTCAGTTTAACTATGATATTAATATAATTTATATTTTGTTTCAGTTAGAACTTAAATTGAAATATAAAGTTATTTTGTTTGAATTTGTCACATATTATTTTTAAAATAATTTAAAAATATATATTTATATTATTTTTAATTTTATGTTTTATAATTTTTATTTTATTAAAATTTTATATTTAATTATCTTATTAACATTTTTTAATGTTTATTATATTGCTATTATATATTATTATAGATTTAATTTTTGTATGTTATAAATTATATAATATATAAAAAATAATATAATATAAAATATTAAAAATTTAAAAACGAGTTAGGCCGAGGAAGATTCAGAACTTAAATGCTCAAGCCCAAACTCAACCTATATTATTTTTTATCAAAATCTATTTTTTAGGCCTAATATTTACCCAAAGTTTTTCAAATTTAAACCACATTTTTTTCTAACTTAAGGATTGTAAATTTCTAATTCAAATAATATTTAAATTCCGATTTAAATATCTTAATCCACTATTTATATACTAATATTATGGACATATAATTAATTTCAATTCATTTAGCATAAATATTATTTTAAGATAAAAAATTAGAAGAAAACCTAAATTCAAGTCATGGAAGTAGTTTAATCATCCCATATATGAAAAAATTTAGAAAATAAGTAAATTCCGATCTAAGGTAACACAAATACCAAATATTATTTTTAGAGAATTGCAATGATTAAGGCCAATGTCGAAGACCTTCTCCAAGTGTGCGGCTGACAATCATCTGCTGTGGTAAGTGTAACACACAAGATACGACAATAATACAGTGTTTTATGGGTTTTAGATAACACACATATATACTATATTTGCCATGAATACAATCGATCTCTTAATTATTATTTTTTAAATAACTTTGGAAGATCTGGGAAGGATTATGTCTTCTATTCATATTAAAATATGCGTCACACAAATACTTGAAAAAAATCAGAAAAACATAAATTTTGGGAGAAAAAAGCCATCCCACCCCGCTTTAGACTTGCAGTCTTGGGGAATCATAGCGACGTTAGAATCAATAAGCATAACACTATCAATCTCCAATGAAAAAATTCACCAACATTGAAACCTGAGGCACATGGCATTTTAAACAAACACCCATACTCAACAATCAAGAAACACTTGAATCTTTCAAAACATATCAAAAAATATATAACAAAAAAACTATGATCAATATAAATAAAATAAAGAAAACATTCCATTCTTTACTACTAGAGGAACATCTTTAGAAGGCCATAAACTAAAACAACACCATTCCTTCAACTCATTTCTCCAACTCCAACACACAAACCATTTTCACCCTAAAAACATTAGATTTCTAGAAATTAGAGTGAAAATGAACCTAATTCATAACAACTAGCACTATTGTTACAAAGTAGACAGATCCCAAGAACACTCACACGTCCTGCATTAGAGAATGTCATCATAGGCAACAATTTCTCTACCTTTAAATGGCAATTCTAACATTGAAGAACCATCATCAGTGGTTCTTGGGTTGACTATGGTTGATGCAAGCTTATTACTTCTTCCATGCCTGCTTAAAGGCACCTCAGGCCGCAAGAGCTTTGATGAAGATGTTGCCCCTTTATCGTTATTAGCATTAACCCCTATTCCGTCTCTCCATTGAGCTAAAGGATCGGTTGCCCACAAAACTTGAACCTGCAAGCAAAATCACAATTCAGAATTTCAAACTTCTTGATGTTGAGCGTCAACTGCTAAGCTCTACATCTGAACTTCATCTCATTAAAAAGTAAATTTTTCAATTTAACAGACTCCTTTAGTTCAATTCAACCTCAAAGCTCTAAATTCTAACTTCAGTTCCTTGTTAAAGGTTAAAATTTTCATTTCGATCAAGTTTTTAAGTTTCAATTCAACATTAAAGCTCCAAATTCTAACTCTTTTCTTTTCTTTTTTTGAAACTTCTAAATTCTAGCTTCAGTTCCTCATTATAGGATAAAACTTTAAATGTAATTCAATCTTTAAGTTTCAATTCAACCTTAAAGCTCTAAATTCTAACTTCGGTTCCTCATTAAAGGTAAAATTTTCAACTTAATTGACTCTTTTAGTTTCAATTCCACCTTAAAGCTCTAAATTCTAACTTCACTCTTTAAGCTTACAACTATAAAAGCTCTAAATTGTAAATTCAGCTCCTCATTAAAGAATTTTCAATTTGACTCTCTTAGTTTCAAATCAACCTTAAAGCTCTAATTGTAACTTGAGTTCCTCATTAAAGGATAATTAAATTTCCATTTAATTGACTCTTTTAGTTTCAATGCAACCTTAAAACTCTAAATTATAACACTTCAGTTCCTCTTTAAAGGTAAAAATTTCAAGTTAATCGACTCTCTTATTTTTAATTCAACCTTAAAGCTATCCAACTTGGTTAATTTACTCAAATTAGGATCAAAAGGAAGCACCGATTCAATTATAAAAAGTAACCAAACAAGAACTGAAAAACTAAACACAGTTAATTATATAATTACCCTTTTGGAATCAACGGTAATGCCGAAAGAGGAATCAAGGGAAGCCGCAATGGCGGACTCGGCGGATTCCTTAGAGCGGTATACAATGTAACCGACAGCATCACAATTGATGCGGATGCGAGAGATCGAACCGTAGATCTCAAACCTCGACTTCAAATCGAGCACCGAGCAATTCGGGGGAAGACCCATGACAATAACAGCCGGTGGCGGCTTTGGCTTGGCCTCATTCTAAGAAGACGGCGGAGGTGGCGGGTGAGGTGGCAGAGGACGACGCCGTTTAGAGATTGAAGCTGGGGCGTGACGGGAGAGGTAGGGTTTGTCTCTCTTTCGAGACATGTTTTCAGAAAGAAAAAAAAAAGGGAAATAAATTGAGACGATAATTGAGAGCGAGAGATGGTGGAGTTAAGAGTTCGCGGGTTTTGTTCATAAATCATTCTTTCAAGTATGTGTTTGGAGATTGATAGTATCTTCGAAGTTCAAGTCAGCTTTCCAAATATAGTAAACTGTGCGGTTTAGGTTAAAAAAAATTAGCTTCAAATTCGTTTAAATGAGTCTAGCTTTAGAAATATAAGAATTCACAACTAAAATTTTTCTAGGCATCAAAATAAAATGAAAGCAAACTCTGAAGAAGTAAAAAACAAACAAAAAATAAAAACTACAAAAAAGCAATAACACTCCAAGTGTTTAAGTAGATATTGTCACCAATACTCAAAAATAAAGTCATTACACATGAAAGGGAAATACCCTATTTATAGTTGAGCTCTTCATGATCCAACCGTCTAATTTAAAATACATCAATTGTTGAGATTAAAGACAATCTACAAAGTAGAGATTCTTAAAGGAATTTACAAAAATTCTCTAAAATTACAAAATATTCACCCTAGTCTTGGAACTGTGATAAAGCCTCAGTTAGTTCCCAACTAGCTTTACTATTGAAAAGTCACTTCTATCGAACAAAGTACGTATGCCTCGGCCTAAAGTACTTCCGTCGAATCACTTGAACTATATTTCCCCTTTGTACATCTCGATTGTAAGAGTCCATCGCTCTTACTTGCCCCTATTGTGGCTTGCCTCAATCAAGATCCCCTTGATCAGCACAAATAAGCTTAGGCATGCCCATATTAAACATTGGGTTAACCTTGAGTTTTACCACCAACTTTGGTTTGTAAGTCCCTTGGCTTACCTACTTTAGAACTCTGAAAGGATCCTTGTTCCTTTGCCAAACCAACAATAAATCATAATGAAAACCACTAGAAAAGTGTTTGAGATTTACTTCAATCATAGCATTTACTCTGTTTAACTGCCTAGTTTGTATCACCACTTTTCTCACAAAGTTTGATGAACAAAAGACCTCTCTCATAGGTGCTAGCCCTACTAATAACTCAACAGGATTCAAATGGATTTTCCACACCTCTAGCATTTCCAATGAGGTCCTTTTGGCACTCCAATTTACCAAGCCAACATTCCCACCACAAGGAATACCTTCAGCCAGCTGGATTACCAACAATATCTTGGTTTCACCCCTCATGTCTCAACTCACCGACATAATGCATTGTTGCTGATGAGTATCCAAGATGCATATGCAATCGGAAAAGAAAATCAAAAGAGCATTAATCTTGTCTAGGAAATTCAAGCCAAGAACAAAGTCATAATCATCTAAGTGAATTACCTCAAAGTCTTCCTTGCCTTTCCACTAACTAATCTATAACTCAAATTCTTGTGCTACTCTTACAAGTGGGACCTCTTTAGAATTAATAGTCTTGATCTTTTTAGTCAATTTGCTAATTAAGAGACCAAGTTTACCCGTGGATTTTCCAAATATAAACAATTAGATACCCCTGTACCAACAAGATCACTCCCCCTTCAGCTTACGATATTAATGTCCACAAACATCAACCATTTTCTACTTGTGATCCCTCTTCGCTTTCACAGAATTGAGTGTCATTGATCCAAGCTTCAATACACTTTCCTCATTAGACTTTGCTTTCTCTTATTGATCGTGAATATCTCAGATCACTCTGGACAGTCCTGTATCATATGCAGTCCACAACATAATAAGCATTGTATTGGCTTCTTTTCATTCTCCTTGCCCCCTCAAATGGTTGTTGGGCTTCCTTTTCCTATTTTCTGGTTTTCTATTACCATTATTCTTACCATTGTCACTCCCCAAAATTTTCTATTCCGTGTTTTGGTTGGTTGACTAAGTGAAGTTGGCAATGACTCACATATGAGCTAGTCAAATTCGCGTGAATTGTTTCATTTGGCTAAGTTTCTCTTGCAAAATGTTCTGCTAGGTTCTATCATCTTGTGGATTCCTATTCCGTATTTGGTGAGCTTTTCCATTGTGAACTAGCCATTGGCGAGTTCAATTGTGGCGCATAGGTTTGTTGTTTTAGAATCCACAATTAGTAGGACACGTACAAGAAACATATCAAATCCTGTGTAAGAAACGTGTCATTTTGCATGACACCTTTAGAGCTTCATTTATGATGTTTGATTAGTGGAATCGTGTGTGAATCTAAAATTATTAGGTAACCCGTTATAGTGGAATTACGAGCTAATTTTTATGTAAATAGGATAAATGCTTAACGGAGGAGGACTTTATTTCCTATTTCTCTGTTGTTATTTTTTCTTTCAGAAGAAACCTAGTGTGTTCTTCGCTGTGTGAAAAAGGTATCAGCTTTCAACTTGACTAGTAACTAACCTTTTCAAGCCAACTGTTGGTAAATTCTTGAATCCTTTTTTAGTTTAATATCAGAGGATGATAGTGTTATAGCAACCACTTATATATGTTTCTATTAGAGATCGAAGGGAAGGAAACTTCCTTCTGGTTAACAATTGCATGTATTCGATTCTTGTTTTTACATTAAGGTTCAGTTGAATCTGTACTAAACAGTGTGTTTAATTTTATTTAGCTAAAAGAACAGTAGAAGACCCTAGTACAAAATGGAAAGAACCCGTAGAATAGGTAAAGCTTTACCTAGTAATCTCTCGTGAGTTCCTTTCACTTAGGTTTATGTTAAATCTCAACTAATTTCATGATAATGTTCTTCCAGATAAGTAAGTTTATTTAAAATTAGTTGTGCATGTTTGTGTTAACAACCTAAAATCATAAAAACAAAATATGCATGTAACAGCCCGATTTAGATCCTAATCGGAACGGTGGTTTCGGGACCACAAATCCGAGTCAAAAAATATTTAAAATTTACTTTCTGTGTTTATTATATGTGAATTTATATGTGTGAAATTTTCGTGATTTAATTTTGTTGTTTGAGTGCCTGATTTAATAAAAGCGCTTAATCGCGTAAAGTGAAAATTTGATGGTTATTTTTTAAAAAGGCCGAATGATGATGTCTTTCTTATATGAGGTATTTATGTTGCAATTTGACCATATGGAATATTGATGGACGGTTGTGACCTTAGAATATGTGTTTTAGTTACTAATTTTTAAAGTTAAATATGTAAAATAATAAATAACATATATATGATATAATATACCATAATTAAAAGCCATGTTCTTCATATTTTCTCATCACCGAAACTAAAGAAAAGAAAAATAAAGAAAGAAAGCTTAGGTTTGACCATTGTCCAAGCTTGATTCAAGGTAAGTTCTAGCTCGATTTTTGATAATTTTTATGTTTTTGAGATCGTTGCTATGTTATCTACAAAGCCTATGCTTGAATTTTTTATTTTGGTGAATATTTTGAGTTATGCCATTGATGAATATTTGAGCTTTGTGAAGTTAGTTGGTGAAATATGAAAGGCATGTTTTGGATTAACATGTTTTGTATTGGAATTTTTTATGATTTTGAGTAATTAGGACTAAATTGAAAAAAAAAAATTGAGGGGCTAAAATGTGAAATAAATGAAATGTACGGACTTGTATGAACACAAGGAAGATTCGGCCTAAGCATGATATATTGAAATTTTGCATATTTTGTGTTTTGAGTAATAGGAACTAAATTGTAAAAAGTGTAAAATGTCAAGGGTAAAATGGTAATTTTCCCATTTATGTGTTTTTAGACTAAAATGAATGAAAATATGTTTGAATGAGTTTAATTTGTATATGTTTAGATCAAGAACCAAAGAAATCGAATTTGGATCGGGGGAAAACTAAAGTTGTCGACTAGTCGTCCCATTTCGATTTTCATCGCCGAGGTAAGTTTATAAGCAAGTAAATGCTGGTAATTTTGAACTAATGTAAACTTAAATTATTGAATTGAATTTTATGAGTATTTATATATCATGACCGAATGTGTATATGCTTGGGAATTAAGTTTATGAATTCGATTCGACTAAGTTATGACGTCTGAAAGCCTCGTACGAACAGTAGGATTCCGATATATGTGTTTTCGATTAAGACCACATCTGGGACGTTGGCATCGATATATGTTTTTTTGAGTAAGACCACGTCTGGGACGTTGGCATCGATATATGTGTTTTTTAGTAAGACCACGTCTGGGACATTGGCATCGATATATATGGTTACATGTAAGACCATGTCTGGGACATCGGCATCGTACTTGATTTGTGTAAGAACCTGTCTGGGACAATGGCATCGATATGAGATAGCATGTAAGATTACATCTGGGATGTTGGCATTGTTCGATATATGTGACTATCTAAGTATCCTGTTTGATTCTAAATGGTTCAACGGGCAATGATAAGTTATGATCGAAGGGTAAAACGAGCTAAAACGACCAGGTATGAGATAGTTGATTACCTATTTGAAAGAAATAAGGTAAGTTGACCATTCGGTATATGGTGTAAATTAAATAAGTTACTAATGTGAATATATGTGCCTTGTGAAGTATATTCGGCCTTTGCTATGTATATGCATATGATTTTATATTTTGACTTATGAGTATATGTATATGTGTATAAATGTACTTGGTCATATAATGATATTTAACTTTGAAATCGAAAGATACTTTGTTAATATATATATATATCTATATATGTATTCGGCCATAAATAAGTTTATATGTGAAAGTATATGTTATATGTGTGACATTATAAGATTGAGGTTTAATATGATTATGATAGTATAATTTGGTTTGGTTAAGTGAGTTGATTATGTCATTGAATTGCTTATTTTCTTATGACTTACTAAGCTTAAATAGCTTACAGTGTGTTATGTTTACCTTTGTTTTATAGATTTCGAGATCTGGTTACGAGCTCGGGGATCGTTAGCAAAGTCTATCACACTATCGTCTGTCTTCGGTATTTTATAAGCTGAATTTTTGAAACTATGGCATGTATAGGTTGGATTATATTTTGAAATGCTGGATTTTTTGGTTTATGTATATATATAAGCCATGCTAAAATGGCTTGTTTATTTTGTTAGAATCAGTTTCAAGTTTTGAACAACCTATGAGTATGTTTGGTTGTGGTTTTGATGTTCCGGTCAAAATGTATTTATATGTGAATCATGGTATATATATATAATAATGGTGATGAGGTTATGCCAATGTATATGCGTATGATATATTTGGTTTAAAGTGAAATTGTGGTTGATTCGGCTATGGTTATGCATAGCTAAAAGTATGTGAATTTGGTTGATAAATTGATTAAGGTATTATTATGTAAATTGGCATTAAATGATAATTGGTTAGGTTCGAACATGGTAGAAATTTATTTTGATATGTCTATTAAATGGTATATAAGATTTTTTTTTTGATTTATAAAATATGTGTGTGATATGCATGATATCAAGTATGGATATGTTCGGCAATTACATTTGAACATGGAATAATATGTTATATGTATTACATGTTTTAATAGGCTATGAGATGGCTTTATTATATTATGCATTTGGTTATTTGGTATGGTTTATTTTTGACATATAATTTGTCTTATAACCTTTGTTTAGAATTGATAAATGATATGTATGTGTATTTGGTTAACAATAGATAAATTAGATATGTATTCATATAAGATGTACGTTGGTGGTATGATATTTATGTGACAAGTTGATATATGTATACGGATATTATATAGAAAGTTTAACTTAAAATTTATGATGGAATTGGTATCACTAAAATGTTTGATTTTGATAGTCGAGTAGATGAACAAGTAAATAGGTTGTATAATTGTAATTTTTGTCATAATGTTGGCATATACATTTTGGTATATTTGATTAAATAATTATGTTTTGAAATTATTCGTAGATTGATTGAATATATGATAGCTGACATAATGCTTGTTTATTAGAAGTGTTATATGTGTATATAGTAATAGAGAAGAATGAAAGTTGACTTTAAATAAGACATTCGTGTTTAGCATGTTATATATGTTCGACTAAAGTTTAAGTAAATGACCTTATGAATAGTAACTTGGTTTTTTAATATAAATATATATAAACTATTGTCATTGATTTGATTTAGTATAGGTTCAAATGTGATGAATTAAAAATATTTAAATTTTCATGTGTATCCATGAATGTCCGAAAATTGTGTTTTCATTTGGTAATACCTCATAACCCTTTTTTCGGCGACGGATACGAGTTAGGAGTGTTACAATGCATGAAGAATTGTAAACGGATACACTTCCTTGACGTACAAGCTTCATATTTGGAATGGTGGAAATGGGAAATGGTGAAAAATGTTGAGATATGAGGGAGAAATGCATGAAGATTGTGATATGATATGAGATTTACCTCCGGTGGGCATGTAAATGCAAACCGCGACTGGTGATTGTTTCGGCCTTGCCGGGGAACACGTAAGTGTTCGAATTAACAAGGAGGATTTGTGGAGGTTCGGATGAATATATGAAATACTGGCTCAATAGAGCAATACTTTGAATATGATATTGTGGCTTTTCAAAGCAATATATGGGTTATAAGCTAACACAAAGAAGGGGTCCATGAACAATCCATGCAAAGCATGCAAGTGCTATTTAAGGTTAATGCACATAAATAGTGCTTAGATAGATGCGTATTCTTGTGATTTATTCTTAACATTGAAAAATATCTGCATGTGAACTTGTAACAGCCCAATTTTGGGCCTACTCGGAACAATGCTTTCGGAACCACTATTCTGAGGCTGGAGAAATTATTTTTAATGTTATTTTAACGTGTTATAGCATGATTATATGAGTGCATGAAAATTTTGGTGAAATAATTTTAGCGATTGCTAGCTTAATTAAGAAAAAAAAACTAAATCGCATAAAGGGCAAAAGTTTTGTTTTGCAAGCTAAATGTGTTAAATAGCTAGAGAACCATAATTGGGGGTCTTTAAAGAGCAAGTAGACCTTTAGAAAAGACTTGGCCGGTCATAGAGACAAAGAAATTGAAAAGTCAAAATTAGTGGGTATTAGGTGGTTTATTTGATATTAAAATAAAACAAAAAAGAAAAAATTGTCATCTTTTCATCCACAGAAAATGGCAGCAAGGAGGGGGTTTTGAAAGCTCAAAAATATCAGCAACTTATATTCCTTGCAAGTAAGTGATTTAGATAGCCTTTCTTGATGATTTTTTCATTTTTAGGACCCTTGTAGCATGAGCTAACTAATGAGGGGACTATTTTGCAAAATGGTTGTGTAACACCCCTCGCCCGTATTCAATGCCGGGACAGGGTTCGAGGTGTTACCGGACTTAAACTCAACCAACTACATAAAACCGGGCCGTAAAATTTTGATCAATTTAAAATTTTTCATTTCACATACATTTTGTCCCTTAAACGGGCTCAGGAGGCCCAAAACATGCATTAGAGACGGTTCGGATCTAAACTGAGAACTTAACAAAAACTTGGAAAAATTTCATGCTTTAAGGCTCCACATGCTCGTTTGAGTATAGAGCACACATCTGTGTGCAAGGGACACGCCCTTGTCCCGAACCCGTGTTCAAAAACCTGGACATTCTGCCAATTTGGTCTTGAACAAATTGAAGCCACACGGCCAAGGTACACGCCCGTGTCCTATGGCCGTGTCCTTCACACTGCTGAGACACATGGCCGTATCTCTTGCCCGTGTGCTTACTATCATACATACTGACTTGAAAAACTTAGGTGCAGGGGACACACGGCTGGACAACACGCCCATGGGGGCAGACCGTGTGTCACATACGGCCTAGACACACGCCTGTGTGTCTACCCGCATGGACAAATACAAGGCTATTTTCCAAGCCATTTTATCATCCTCACAACACATGCACGCATACTTATATAATAGCATACAACATGGAAAAATTAGGCACTTAAACAGTCCTAACATGTCATGACCATGGCAATTTCACATGCAACCAATATCATAGATTTTACCTTCATCTTTACCACATTAATGCTATAGCTATCAACATGTCATCAAACCTCATTTTCATCACTAAGCATTCATGATCACATCCATATACCATTCATACCAAGCCATTAAAGACTCTTCATAAATAAATAGGTTTACAACCTCATAATCAAATTAAGCCAATACATTTGGCTAAAGCAATATCACATACTTAAATATTTAAACTCCTATACATGTCATAGACTCAAAGTACTTGAAATCACTTACACCAATAGCGATAGCTTGACAGTGTGATAATATCTCTGACGAAATTCAACCTGAGCTAACCTGGAAACACTAGAGAACATGGTAAAGAAAGGGGGGTAAGCTATACACTTAGTAAGTTCATATGAAAACAATAAGCAACTCATTAACATGCTTTTATCAATGATCCCAACATATTCTCAAGTTCATAATAAGCTATCTTCTTGTACAATAGTTGATAAAATATTTATATCTAGAGCTACGAAACTCCAAATTAAGTTCTATTAATTTTCCTTGAAACTATACTCATGTACTTTTCTGCCATAAAATTTTCAGAATTTTTTGTTTAGCCAAATAGTACAGTTTATTTCTCAAAGTTACCCCTGATTCACTATCTAACAGTTCCGACTCTTCTGCACTAAAGTTCAATTATCTCATAGCACAGGAGTCGAATAATGTTCTCATCTATTTCTATTGAAAATAGACTCATTAAGGATTCTAAAAATATAAATTATAACTCAGAAATATTTTTTTATAATTTATAATGATTTTTTCAAATTAGAACAGGGGATTTCGAAGTTATTCTGACTCTATCTCACACAACTTCAAATAACTCATTATAGGAAATTTTTTTACTTACATGGTTTCTTTTATAAGAAACTAGACTTGATAAGTTTTAATTTCATATTTTATTCAGCCTCTAAATAATTTTCCACTATTTTTAGTGTATTTTCAAAGTTACACCACTGCAGTAACCCAAAACTGTCAAGGCTAATTTACTCATTCACAATTATTGTTCACCAAATTAATACAACATCATTTCATCCATCATGGTAAGAACACAGAACTATGCCTCATAAGCATGGACCCATAATCTCAGTGTCATCAAGTATCAAAGACTTAGTCCAAATCATGCCATTTTCATAGTATTCACCAAATACTATATACATCATAGATTTTCACATATCAAGGCATTACTCATAAGTTTAGTGTACATACTTGTACAACTTGTAACATAACTCAAGTACATACTCACCAATGACTTACCTCTTTGGAACCATTATAGATCATGGTATTACTCGTGAGTTTAGTGTACATATTTGTACCAACTCGTAATAAAGTATATAAACATACCTTCTTTAACATACCCTCCTTAGGGCTTTCATCACATCATCCATGTCATTAGCCGTTGAACACTCGGGATGCTAAAGGATGTTCAGAATTATCATACACCAAATAGAATACCAAATCCATGTCCCATACATGGTCTTACATGGATCCACATATCGTTGCCATATCCCGGATATTAGCTTATACTAGCACACATATCATCGCTGATGCCATGTCCTAGACATGGTCTTACACTGGCATACATTTAATATGGTGTCATGATACCCGAAATCCTAAGCATTCCTCAGAGTCACCCAGGATTTCTGAGATACAAAGCTATCATCACATTTTCATTGAATCATCACAAGTAAATTCCAATAAAGGCATATATCCACATTTTGTACAATACCGAGTATTAAGCTCTTGATAATGAAGTTGATAAATTACTTTCATACAAACTTACTCGTTTCAAAGAAACATTATATTCCATCAAACTTTCAATATATTAAATCATACACTTAATGCCATAACAATATAAAATTTTAATTCAAGTATGATATTGCATTATTGTTACCATACGAACTTACCTCGAGACCAAATTGGTAAGAGAGGCCTAAACATCCATTTCTCGTTTTTTCTCGTTCTAAGCCCAAATCTCATTTTTCATCATCTATAACATCACATTTAACTTATTAAAACAATATACTAATAAAATTAGTTCAATGACACATTTGGGCAAAATTTTTTATTTTGCCCCTATACTTTGCCATAATTACCAAATTGCCCCTATGCTCGTAAAATGATTTTTATCATATTTTCTTACTCATTAAGCCTAGAAAAACCATTTTCATAACTATGGAAACTCACAAATTCAATTATTTCACACATTTACACTTATTTTACAAACTTTACAAAATAACCCTTTTTAGGTGTTTTCAAGCAAATTTCTTTCATGAAAGTTATTTATAACACTATCAAGACTCATATTCTTCCATAAAAACTCAGCAAACCACACATAGGCTATCATGGCAAAACCCTAGACTCTTAATCATTTTGCAAAATAGTCCCCTCATTTGAAAGCTCATGCTTTAGGGGTTTTAAAAATGCAAAAATTATCAAGAAAGACATTAAAAATCACTTACTAGCATGGGAGTTTCTTTGCTGAAATTTTCCAGCTTCTAAACCCTTTCTTTGCTGCCATTTTCGATGGAGAGAAGATGAAGAAAAGATGAGATCTTTCTTTTCTTTATTTTATTCTATTTTTAGTCAATTTAATCACCTAAAAGCCACAAATTTTGGCTTTTTGACCATTTTGTCTCCCTTGGACGACCATCACACTTTCAATGGCCTAATTTCACTTTAAAGACCCCCAATTTTAATTATCTAGCTATTAGACACATTTAGGTACTAAAATACAACTTTTACCTTTTACACGATTGAGTCCTTTTTTGAAATTAAGTTAGAAATTGCTAAAATAAAATTACCAAAATTTTCACGCACCTTTATAAACATGCTATATCACATAAAATAACATCAAAATAATTTTCTCCGGCCTCGGAATAGTGGTTCCAAAACCACTATTCCGACTAGGCCCAAAATCAGGCTATTACAGGTTGAATGTCTAGGGTTTTGCCATGTGAATGCTCATATTGTTTACTGAATTTTTATGGAAGAAAATGAGTCATGGTTGTGTAATAAACAACTTTTGTGAAATAAGTTTGCATGAAAACACCTAAAAAGGGTAATTTTGTAAAGTTGTAAAATAAGTTGTAAATGTGTGAAATAATTGAAATTGTGAGTTGCTATGGTTATAAAATAGCTAGGCTTGGTAAAGAAGGAAATTCAATAAAAATTGATTTACGAGCCTAAGGGAAAAATCGTAATTTTTGTAAAGTCTAAAGGAAAAATGGTCATTTTTGCCAAATTGTGAATTATAGAATGTTTTAATTAATGTAATGATTAAATGAGTGAATTTCATTATGTTAGATCAAGAAAATCGAGATTTGGGCTTAAATCGAAAAGTACGAGGTTATGGACTAAAATAGAGTAATTAGCTGAAATTGCATTTGAGGTAAGTCTGTGTGACTAAATAAACATGTTATCCATGTTATTGTTAATATACTTGAAATCTAATTTGGTATGATTGTATTGAATTATATGTTGATGGGGTTATGTATGAGAAAGTGATACCAAATGTTAATAACATTTTTGTAATGATTGAACACATTGGAAATTTGATGGAATATGATATTCCATTGAAACGAGTAAGTTGTGTGTAAATATTACAACTTTATCGTTATTATGCATTGAATGTTTGATTTTGCATATAATGCTTGAATGTGTTTATGAGTATGGTAAGATGAGACTTATCGTGATAAACTCCCGGTTGAACCTTAGGAATAGATTGGATATTCATGCCTAACATTTGGGTGATATGTGTGCTAGTGTAAGACATGTCTGGAACATGCATCGGCCACATTATGAGAGCCATTGTAAGACCATGTCTGGGACATGGCATCGGTATTGAGACGGGAGCTAGTGTAAGACATGTTTGGGACATGCATCGGCCTCGAGATATACAAGCTAGTGTAAGACCTGTCTAGGACATGGCGTCAACTTGATGTGTGTCAGTGTAAGACCTGTTTGGGACATGGCATCGACACTGATAAATGAGAGCCAGTGTAAGACCTGTCTGGGACAGGGCATCAGCCTCGATATATGAAAGTCAGTGTAAGACCTGTCTGGGACATGGCATCACCTTTGATGTGCTAGCCAATGTAAGACCATGTCTGGGACATGGTGTCGGCATCTTACCCTATGTTTGAGGCTTAGTGAATATCCTATAGTGCTCCTGTAACAGCCCTAATTTGACCCTAGTTGGGAAGTGGTTTCGGGACCACAAAATCGAGTCATAAAAATAATTAACCGTCATATTCTATGTTTATTTTATGTGAATATGAACGTGTGAAAGTTTCATGCATTAATTTTGTCATCAGTATGTGAAATTTTGAAGAAGGGACTTAGGTGAGACTTTTGTGAAATAGGATAGGTAATTATAAAAGGATCTAATTGTGCATGAGGTTAAAAAAATGTACTTGCATGTCAATTAGTCAAAATTTTTGTTAGTGGCCGGCCATGTTATGGATTTATGTATAAAATAATTATTTTTGCTAATAATTAATATTACAAAAATGAAATAATGAATAAAGATTAATAAAATATTTGGGTGAGTGGGAGGAGAAACCAAAGTTGGTTCATCCTCACTCCACCATTGCCGTAACTTGAGATTAGAAAGAAGAAAAAAAATTTCTTTGTTTAATTTCGGCTTGGAGAATATTTAGAAAGAGCTCAAGAGCAAAAGGGGTTTAAATCAAAAAAGGGAAAGGAGAAAGCAGTCGAGTAGATAATCTGCAACGGTTCAAGCATCCGAGGTAAGTTTTAAGTGGTCACCTTTAAAATATATAAATGATAATGTCTTAGTATGAATACATTAGTTTAATCGTAATCTTTGGTCCCACTTGTAGTAAATTATGTGATAAATGATTTATATGTATGCCATATAGATGAGTGATCACTATAAGTTAAGATTAAATGGTGATATGGTTATATATATATGTATTTATTATTATCTGTGTGGGATTTTTGAACTGAAATGAAAATGGTCATATTCATATGGAGCTTGTATCTGAATGTAGTAAATGACTGCTAATGTAGTAAGTTGAATGGGATGTGTGAGTATATAATTAAATAGGCAAAATTTATGTGGTATTATATCCGGGTTAAATCCCGCAGGCTTAATGCTGGTATTATATCCGGACTTATAGTCCGCAGGCCTAGTGCTGGTAATAGATATCCGGGTTAAATCCCACAGGCTTTGTGCTAGAAATTGGAAACGGGTTTTAAAAAAACCTAGCAAGCTTAATGCCGGTGATTTGAGTAAGATTGTGATTTCAAATGTTCGGAGGAAACCACCATTGAAATTGTTCAATGCATTAAGTTGTTCAGGTATGTATTATATACCTGTATATGTTAGATTGATCGGAATTGAATCATGAATGTCAAATGAGAAGTATATGTAAAAATCTCATATGTGTATTCGATTATGGTGAAAGGTTACATGAGATGCTTTTCGAATTCTTATGATCTTATTTTTAATTTCAATAATCGATCTATAAGTAAATTAATGGTTTGCATTGCTTAAAACTTACTAAGCATAGTAATGCTTACTCCGTTACCTTAATTCTCTATTTTGTAGATTTTGTTCGTCAGCTACGGTCTTGGAAGTGTCAAAGTCGAAATCATCCACACTATCTAAGCCCCTTTTTGGTACTCTTTCAGTTGAACTTTGATAATGGCATGTATAGGACTGACCTTTGTTGTTAATTAAGTATCTTTTGGTAATGTATATTTGTATAGCCATGCGAAAATGGCTTGTATATGTTGAGTATGGCATTATAATCATTTTGTATATATATGGTCTTATGATATGGTTATTGAGTGGTATGGAAATGCTTGGTAATGATTAGCCATTGGAATGGCTAATCATGATCATAATTGGTGCTATGTATGTTAAATTGCTAGCTAATCCATGGAAACCATGAAATAGGTAAAATTTACTACAAAATATTTTTCAGACAGCAGCAGTGAAGTGAGTCTGAAAAATCACTAAAAATAGCAGAAATGGAATTAAATAATGAATAAGTTATGGAATCGAAGCTTGATGAGTCTATTTTCATATGGAAGAAACAAAACAGATATATGAGCTATATTTTATGAGATGTTTAAATTTTTGTGAAACAGGGCCAGAACGATTTCTGGATCCCCTATTATAACTTTGAAAATTCACCATAAATTTTAGAAAGATAATTATAAGTCATGATTTATATGTACAGATTCATTATTGAGTCTAGTTTTATTAGAGACAAACGGCATAGTCATTGAAGCTCTGTACAGGGAGATATCTAATTCGTAATACACAGAGGTTAGAGTAGTCGAACCCCGAAACAGAGGAGATTTTAACTAATAAACTGTACTAATTGGCTTGACCAAAACTTCTAGAAAAAAATTTGTAGATATATATCTGAGTCTAGTTTCAGGAAAAATTTACGGAACTGAATTTCGAGTTTTGGAACTCGAGATATGATTTTTTAAGTGACTATGATGCAGTTAGCTAGCTTGTCTGGAAAAATTTAAAAATGAATTGTGTGAGCTGGGTAAGTAATGAAGTAAGTCCGTTAACACCTCGTGTTCAACTCCGGCAACGGTCTCGGGTACGGGGTGTTACACTTTGGTGACATTTTGTTTCAACTAATCTTTTTAAAATATTAGACATCCTTATTTAAAACCCAAAGCCAAAATTTGAATTTATTTGTTTCAAAATATTTCTCTTAATTTCATCTTTCAATCAAATTAAAAGATAACAATATATTTTAATATATATATAAACATACTTATATTCAAATTTAAAATTTTCATAATAAATAAATGTCAGAATTGGAACTTCTATTCGATTAGAATTCTAATCGCGTCATTTCCCGAAATAACTGTAAATAAGATTATCTTAATGTCGCAATAAAAAAGTTTTTTTAATAATAGTATAAATCCATAAATTATATATTGCTTTTGTTCCAAAACCATATATGTCAAAACCAAATATAAATAATGTAGTGATTCAAAACCAAATAATTATCAAACACATGTATTCATGATTTTTACATAAATAAAGCACCAAAGCAATTCACAAATATACATGTATTCATAATCGAAGAAAAAAAAATTACTTTGCATATGCTATATAAATCTAAAATTATATTTATGATTAAAAAGAGATTCACATAAAAACTTCAAAATTAGAAATAAAATAAAGCAATTAGGAGATTTAAATTCCATAAACATCCATTCTCAATATTCAAGTTTCTATCAAATCTAAACTATATTTTCATTTAAAAAAATGAAATTCATGAAAAGAAAAACAATAGTTGATTTGCCCTTAGATATATATGAATCTATACGAATTAAAAAAACTCTTCAATCGAAATCATAAAAAAAATTTCAGCCAAATCGGTATATAAAGGCACTAGACACGTGGCTTAATTAACCTAATTTTTTATTCAAGAAGATCCAAAGTTGTATAATCGATATCAATTCGTAAGTTTCAATAATATTCATAAACCCAACATTTTAATATAAATAACCAAACCTAAAAACTTCAATATGAATCTAAAACATCAATATAAATATATAATTGAAATATCAAATCAAAATATCAAACTCATGAAATTTCATGAACTGATCATTCCAAAAAGAATAGAAACTTAAATCAATTCCCAATAATTCAACATGATGAGACTCTGATATCACTACCTCTTCTTAAAATAACTTAATCATTTTACCACGCATTAAATTATAAATACAACTTATGGTATCTACACATTATTTCCATTACACCTATAACATAATTGGCCACTTAAATTTGTATTACTTTATAATAATATTATATCCTTATCTATATATATATGCCTATAATTAAGGATTTTTAATCCAACAATATAAGTTTTGACCTCAATTTCATTTTGTTGCTATTATGAAATTAGAAAATTGTGAAAGTAGTAAGTTTTTAATTTCAATGATTTAAAATGTTTTCTTACTTTAAATAAATGTTCTAGCATGCTATTAGATTTCAAATTTCAATAATAATAATAAATGTGGGTTGCCTTTCGTTTCTTACTATTTCTTTTTGTTTGCAATAGGTTAAGTATTTCGTTTAAATTCTAATATTGCCTGACGAATAGCAAATAATTTTATAATAATGTTTTTATATGAATTTTTATTGCGAAAACAAATTTAGTTATATGAAATACGAATTTTGGTTGAAAATATTTTTGATATAAATATTAATTAAAAAGTAATTATTGAAATTTGAAACTCAAATGTAGAGTTTAAATGATTTAAAATGTATATAATCAAATGAATTAAAAAAATTATAAACCAATATTGTGAATTGTAAAAAATGTTGATTATGCAGGTTAAGAATAAAAAAGAAATTGAAAAAAGAATTTATGATTTTGTATATAATAATCAGCATAAATTCTTAATATGTTTTAAAAGAATCTATATTTATATTCTAATAATTTAAATAAATCTATTTGTTTTAATTAAGCTCAAGAGCAAAAGGGGTTTAAGTCAGAAAAGGGAAAGGAGAAAGCAGTCGAGTAGATAATTCGCAACGGTTCAAGCATCCGAGGTAAGTTTTAAGTGGTCACCTTTAAAATATATAAATGATAATGTCTTAGTATGAATACATTAGTTGAATCGTAATCTTTGGTCCCACTTGTAGTAAATTATGTGATAAATGATTTATATGTATGCCATATAGATGAGTGATCACTATAAGTTAAGATTAAATGGTGATATGGTTATATATATATGTATATATTATTATCTGTGTGGGATTTTTGAACTGAAATGAAAATGGTCATATTCATATGGAGCTTGTATTTGAATGTAGTAAATGACTGCTAATGTAGTAAGTTGAATGGGATGTGTGAGTATATAATTAAATAGGCAAAATTTATGTGGTATTATATCAGGGTTAAATCCCGCAGGCTTAATGCCGGTATTATACCCGGACTTATAGTCCGCAGGCCTAGTGCTGGTAATAGATATCCGGGTTAAATCCCGCAGGCTTTGTGCTATAAATTGGAAACGGGTTTTAAAAAAACCTAACAGGCTTAATGCCGGTGATTTGAGTAAGATTGTGATTTCGAATGTTCGGAGGAAACCACCATTGAAATTGTTCAATGCATTAAGTTGTTTAGGTATGTATTATATACCCGTATATGTTACATTGATCGGAATTGAATCATGAATGTCAAATGAGAAGTATATGTAAAAATCTCATATGTGTATTCGATTATGGTGAAAGGTTACATGAGATGCTTTTCGAATTCTTATGATCTTATTTTTAATTTCAATAATCGATCTATAAGTAAATTAATGGTTTGCATTGCTTAAAACTTACTAAGCATAGTAATGCTTACTCCGTTACCTTAATTCTCTATTTTGTAGATTTTGTTCGTCAGCTACGGTCTTGGAAGTGTCAAAGTCGAAGTCATCCACACTATCTAAGCCCCTTTTTGGTACTCTTTCAGTCGAACTTTGATAATGGCATGTATAGGACTGACCTTGTTGTAAATTAAGTATCTTTTGGTAATGTATATTCGTATAGCCATGCGAAAATGGCTTGTATATGTTGAGTATGGCATTATAATCATTTTGTATATATATGGTCTTATGATATGGTTATTGAGTGGTATGGAAATGCTTGGTAATGATTAGCCATTGGAATGGCTAATCATGATCATAATTGGTGCTATGTATGTCAAATTGCTAGCTAATCCATGGAAACCATGAAATAGGTAAAATTTACCACAAAATATTTTTCAGACAGCAGTAGTGAAGTGAGTCTGAAAAATCACTAAAAATAGTAGAAATGGAATTAAATAATGAATAAGTTATGGAATCTAAGCTTGATGAGTCTATTTTCATATGGACGAAACAAAACAGATATATGAGCTATATTTTATGAGATGTTTAAATTTTTGTGAAACAGGGCCAGAACAATTTCTGGATCCCCTGTTATAACTTTGAAAATTCACCATAAATTTTAGAAAGATAATTATAAGTCATGATTTATATGTACAGATTCATTATTGAGTCTAGTTTTATTAGAGACAAACGGCATAGTCATTGAAGCTCTGTACATGGAGATATCTAATTCGTAATACACAGAGATCAGAGTAGTCGAACCCCGAAACAGGGGAGACTTTAACTAATAAACAGTACTAATTGGCCCAACCAAAAATTCTAGAAAAAAATTTTTAGATAGATATATGAGTCTAGTTTCAGGAAAAATTTACGGAACTGAATTTTGAGTTTTGGAACTTGAGATATGATTTTTTAAGTTACTGTGATGCAGTTAGCCAGCTTGTCTGGAAAAAATTTAAAAATGAATTGTGTGAGCTAGGTAAGTAATGAAGTAAGCCCGTTAACACCTCGTGTTCAACTCCGGAAACGGTCTCGGGTACGGTGTGTTACAGCTCCAAATGGTTCAACGAGAAATTTACAGTTTAAGTCGCAATGATAGAGATTATGGCTATGTTATGAGTGATACAGGTATTTACATGATATTGATGAGATGTGAACTCAATTCATGTTGTATGATTAGTGAGGATCGAATAAGAGCATGTTGAGTAACACAGGTATGTATGCCAAGCTCATTAGAAATGATTTAGGTTTATGATGCACATTTGGTAAAGATGTAAATAGGTAATTCATGCCTATGAGAATGATTTTGTGATAACCTTATGATTATAGGTCTATACTTATGATGTATAAATATGTATCTTTACCAATATGGTGAAAATGAATTAATAAGGTGTGATAAACTTAGTATCATTAATTTACACTAAAATAGTTTTGAACGACAGTTGTAGTCCGACTTTGAAAATCCACCAAAAGTGGAAATTGAGTTAGAGGCTGAATAAAATATGAAATTAAAATTTAATGAGTCTAGTTTCACATAGAAGAAACGGTATAAGTAAAGGAGTTTCATATTATGAAATATTTAAATTGTTGTTAGATAGAGTCAGAATGATTTCAAAATCCCCTGTCCTGATTTGGGAAAATCATTAAGAATTGTACAAAAATAATTATAGGTTACAATTTATATGATTAGAATCCTTAATGAGTTTATTTTCAAAATAAACAAACAGAAACATCATTCGAATCCCATGTGAGGTGATAACTAATTTTTAGTAAAAAAGGTTGAAGCTGTCAAACAGCAGAACAGGGGTGACTTTGAAGAATAAATTGTACTATTTGGCTAGACTAAAAATTCTAAAAATTTTATGGTAAGAATATATGTGAGTCTATTTTCTAGGAAAATTAGCAGATCTTAATTTAGAGTTCTGTAACTCCATATATAAATAATTTAGTGACTGTGACTTGAGAAAACAGCTTGACATGAACATAGGTAAAAAGGCAATCATGATAGTATTACTTTGAGATCATGTTGTAAGAATTGGTGGAAGCATATTGATAAATTGCTTATTATTTTCATATGGACTTACTAACCATGAAGCTTACTCCCTCCTTTCCATTTCTTTTAGCTTGTCAGGTTAGCTCGGAGTTGGAGATCATCGGAGGCATCATTACACTATCAAGTCACTACCTTTGGAATAATGAAGCATATATTAGAAATTTCAAGTGAGTAGCATGTATAGAGATCTAGTTTTATGACATATGTTATTATGCTTTGGCCAAATGTATTGACTTATATTGAGTTATAAGCTTACTCCCTCATTTCCATTTCTTTTAGCTTGTCAGGTTAGCTCAGAGTTGGAGATCGTCGGAGGCATCATCACACTATCAAGTCACTACCTTTGGAATAATGAAGCATATATTAGAAATTTCAAGTGAGTGGCATGTATAGGGATCTAGTTTTATGACATGTGTTATTATGCTTTGGCCAAATGTATTGGCTTGTAAACCTAGTTATTCATGTCATGTCTACTGTTTGTGATGTGATTATGTTTGTTTTCGATGCATGGTTGGTAATATGACATGAGTGTTGGATGTATGCTCTATGACCATTTGAGGTGATCATAGCCATGTAGTAATTGTATGTTATAAAAATAACATGACAATGGTTGAATATGAGTGCTCGAGGGATAAGTTGGTAACTTAGCATAATGGTAAAAGTTGTCATCAAAATGACGGGTCTTATGAATGTGAATTAATGAATCTAGACTTGGTATTTTATGAGTAGGTGCATTACATGTAATAGGACATGTTAATGTTATGAATGTGTCTTAATAAAGGGTGTTGAATCACTAAAATGATGCCATGATTTGTGATTTTGATGTGCATAAGGCTGTAAGGGATTATGGGTAACATGAAGGCTTGGAAAATAGCCTAAGTGTTGGCCACACGAGCTGACATACGGCCGTGTATCTCAACCGTGTAAATGACACGGCCTAGAGACACGAGCATGTGGCCTGGCCGTGTTGTTCGATTTGCATGCTGAAGTCATAAACAAAGAGTTACACGGCCTGAGGACACGGACATGTCCTTATGTCTACACGGGCGTGTGACTGTTTCATGGGAAAATTTTCTAAATTTTTCCAAAACTTTCTAAAGTTCTCGGTTTAGTCCCTAACTTCTTTCAATGCATGTTTAGGGCTTCGTAAGCCCGTGTATGGGACATTATGCATGTGTATGAAGAGTTTTGATTTGAACGAAATTTTGTAGCCCAGTTTTTGCATGTTTGTGAACGATTAAGTCCGGTAATGCCTTGTACCCTATTTCGGCGTCGGACACGAGTAAGGGGTGTTACAGAACTAACTTGATTGTGGGGTGAAACTGTCTGTGTAACAACCTATACCCGAGTCGAATTACCAAATTCGAATATCGACAGTTACAAAACTTAAACACGTAACAAAAATTTTAAGACAAGCGTAGAGCCATTCTAAAACATACTTTTTATTCCTTTATTTTCTATTCTTAGAATAAAAGATTAATGAAAGAGAATGTTTAATTATTACATCAGATTTTCGAAAGTAACATATGACATTACATGTAACAGCTCGTTTTTGTCAAATCAGAATAGTGGTTTCGGGATCACAAATTTGAAGTCAAAATATTTATTTTATTATAATTTTAATGTTTATAACATGGTATGATGATTTTGTGAAAATTTCGTTAAGAATTTTTATCGTTTAAATGGTCAATTTGAGAAAAAAGACTAAATTGCGTAAAGTGCAAAAACGTAGTTTTATTAGCTAAAGGTGTTTAATAACTACAGAACCTTAAATTTAAGGGTCTTATATTGTAATTAGACCATGATTAGTGTGAGTGGACATTAATGGACATATTATCATGTTATTTGATGGTTTTTAATTAAGGTTAAAAAGGTAAATTAGTTAATAAATGATAAATTAATAAAATTAAAAGCTATTTTCTTCATTATCATATTCTTCTAACCAAAATTAGGGTGGAGAAAGCCATTTTAAAGCTTTCAAAATTTAGGCTACTTCATTTGGCTAAAATTGGTATGTATTTTGTTCCGTTTTTAATGATTTCTATATTTTTGTGATTGTTGCATCTAGTACTAGCTAGCCAAGGGACTATTTTGCAAAAATTTTAAAGATTTTGAAAGTTTCCATTGATGAATATGTATGAGTTTTTGTGTTTGGTGATAGATTATGAATATTTATTATGAATTATGCAAGTTTTGTAAAGTGATTTTTAGTGAAAATGCAAAATAAGGATTAAATTGAGAAATATGTAAAGTTAGTTGTTAAAATGTGAAATAAATGAAAAATATGGTCCGTTAAGGGCATAATAGTAATTTGGCTAGTATGGCTCTATTGTGAATTTTATTAATTTGTGATTTTATGAAATAAGGACTAAATTGTGAAATATGTGAAATATGTAGGGCAAAAGTGTAAATGTGTTTTAAAGTGTGTTTTGGTCCAAATTGAATGAATAGATGATTGAATAAGTCAATTTTGAATATATTTAGATCAATAAAGGAGAAATACGGACTTAGATCGGGGAAAGAATAAAGTTACAGAATAGTTGACTCGATTCGCCATTTTAGCATCCGAGGTAAGTTCGTATGTTATAATTTCATTTCAAATGTATTCTATATGCTTTGATATAGCATAAGTTGTGATTATGTGACTTCGGATAAGTTTGGGAATGATTCAACAGTTGGAAGCCCGGTTGAACCTTAGGAATAGTTTAGGATGCTAGTGACATGTCATTAGGGATACTTTGAGTTGGCTTCAGGCCATGATATAGCACTTCAGGTGTGAGATAAACTGATTTGGCTTCAAGCCATGCATATCAGCTGATTTGGCTTCAGGCCATGATATCAGTATTTCGGATAAGTTACCTTGATTTGGCTTCAGGCCATGGTATAAGTACTTATCGTGTGAGACCCTTGAGTATCTGACTTCTATTCCGAATGGTTCAACGGGTAAATGAAACATGATAATGTATATGAGGTTAGTACGAGATGATACAGGTATGTGTATAAACTATTTTAGTGTTGAATCGAAGAAATGAGAATGGAAGTATATAGTTTTGTGAATGAGCATTTGAAAGGTTTGATAGTTAAGGAAAGCTACATATTGTTGTATTCAAATTATTGATTTATGTTTATGTGATTGCATAGAGTTTATTTCATACGAGCTTACTAAGCTTTATAGCTTACGTTGTTTATTTTTCTTCTGTTTTATAGTGTTATCAAAGCTAGCTCGTATTCGGGGACCATAGGAGATCGCATCACACTATCCACCTATCAGTTAGTACCTATGAACTTGGTATTTTAAGTGTATGGCTTGTCTAGGGGCTTCGGTCATTTTGGTTATGTTTTGGTTTGTATATATAATCATATGAGTTGGCTTAGGATGGTTAATTTCAGGATATATATAAATGTGCAAATGACTTTTGTTTTGAGTTGGTAAATGACCTATATTGTGTAATTGAAGTTGGATTCATGATTCTTGTTGTGAATATGTAAATTGAATGTTAATAGGTGATGATTTGTGAATTGGTATGCTATTGAAATTAGACCAAATAATGCATATTTGAGTTTAGTTATATTGATGTTGAAGTAATTGGTATTTGGTATGTTTTGAATGAGTAAAACATTAGTTTATAAGCATGTTGGTTGTTAGTATTGGAAATGGTATGAATTAGCCTTGATTATGGCTAAATGAGATGTTCAATTATGCTATGATTTGGTGTCATTTTGGTTGTGTAGGTATATGCATATTTGGGTGTCAAATTGGCTTGCTAAATAGCCTATTTTTGTCTACACGGGCAGAGACACGGTTGTGGTCTCAGCCGTGTGTGACACACGATCAAGTACACGGCCATGTGTCCCCTGGTGTTGAATTTGAAAACAAGTCAGTATGCTCCACACGGCCTCACACACAGGCACGTGACTTGGCCATATGGCATAAGTCAGTATACCCTACAGGTTTAGCACGACATGGCACACGAGCGTGTGCAGCTATTTTTAGGGCACACGAGCTAGCCATATGGGAGTCTATGTTGGTCGTATGACCCAAGTCAGAGACCTACACAGGGTTCGACACGGGCTGAGACATGGCCATGTGCTCCCATTTCGAATGTCTACATGACCTGAGACACGAGCGTGTCTGGTGGCCGTGTGAAACACACGGCCTAGCCACACGGACGTGTGTTCCCTGTTTTGAGGAAAAATTTTCTAAGCTCGTAAAGTTTCATAAGTTATCAATTTAGTCCCAAATCACTCCCAAAGCATGTTTAGGGCCTCGTAGGCTTGTATTAGGGACAAATTGATTGAGATTGAATGATGAATGGTTGAATTGAGAAAATGTTTGCTAAATGATTGTTTAATTGTTTTATGAGTTAGATAAAGCTTCGTAGCCTTATTCCGGCATTGAATACGGGTGAGGGATGTTACATTATAACTTAAAACTTTGTTTTAAACTAAATGTCATTTTCTTAAGATGTCCCCTGTATGCATAATATCGCAACTCAAATTGCAACCCTGGTACATTCTTAGTTGGTCTTTTCTAGCATACCAACTCTTTAATTATAACCTGCATAACAAATAGACGCTTGTAAGTTCAAATGAACTTAGTGAATTTTAATCTATGTTACCTTTGAACGTTTATTTTTGAATTCCTCAACTTGAAGATTTTGGATTTCTTTTCAGTCTTTGGCAGATACTTTTCTAATATCGGATGCATACATATATGCCAACTTCCATATTTGACCACTACATACATGATTCACTCATTAACTGGATTATAGATTACACCACTCAATATAGATCTCATTTCCTTTTCAGAAACAGATGCATCCCTCGAAAGGATATTATACAGAATCTAATTTTGACGAATTCTCACATAGACAGATGTTGAACACTTCACCCAGGATGGTGTACTCTCTGATATTTTTCTTGGCGGATACTTATACTAATTGATCTTTTAAGGTTAACTTCGTGCGAATCCTACTTTTGGTGGATTCTCATACTGAATTTGGAAGCTCTCAGGATACTAGTCAAACCATATCTTAAATCATACCAGACCACAACTTATTTTGGTGGGTGTAACATTCCTAGTCATCCTAGGGAATCTCAGACAACCATGTTACATATCATGAGGACACCTAGGTTTGGCAGATAACTTAGACTCTAGATAACCTCTATACATAGCATGAAAATATTTAGATTTGGAAAATGCCACGGTATTTAAATAACCTCCATACAAAGCATAGAAAAACTTAGGTCCAACAAACACTTAGTCCACTCATAATCACGAATACACCAAGTTCCCTGTACTGATGAGCTACTATGGTGGATTTACTCTTCAGGAACACTAATGAGGACTTTTTTAGGAAATACCCCTAGGGTAAAGTCAAATTTCACCACAATGCTATCCAATTCTCTACCATAAATTCAGCCAGCAGAGAAGTCTCAAAGTTTACCCAAATCTCGCTACAAAGGTAGTTAACCAGATTTTTCCTCGAGGGCATTACAGAATATGCCACAAAGGCATCATAGATATGCCACGAAGGCATTACAAATATTCCACGAAGGCATCATAGAATATGCCACAAAGTCATTATAGAATAGATCTTATCGTATTGATTTTATAGAAAGTGTCATGGCCATGGACTTTTTACGGATTTATTTTGTAATCTACTAGTCATAGTTATCCCAATAGAGACTACACAATAAATCTCTATTTTCACAGTAATCTATTTGTTTGGTTAGCAATGTACCTGCCCTACCAGAGGCAACACAAATGGATGCATTACTCATTTGACACGGAACATACTTACTTAGATTTCATGCACACTTTTAACAAATTCACACTCTCCAATACCTAATTTCACATGCATACATACCACACATCATCTTATTCATGCAACACATTATATATTTCATTTGTAAACATGTAGAAACTTTATGATGCTTCAAACACACATACCCTTACCGATTATCCGAGAAGATATTAACATACGAATAACCATTGTAAATTAAAATACATGAGTCAGGATAAAAACTCACTTGAAACTCACGTTTAATTCAACTCGAAGTTTCTGTTAGTCCTACTCGAACTAGTAGCAGCAATATGGGATTGAAAATATTCACTAATCAAACCAAAGATCTTAGCTTCCAATCCTAAAAGAAAAGAGATTGTTTAGGTTTAGGAAGAAGAACCAAAAAGTATAGTAGAAGGAAAGAAAGACCATTTGAAATGTTCTTGTCCTACTATATATACTTGGTTCCCCTTCAGTGGATCTTGATAAGTGTCAAATGAATACTAAAATTGTCCCTTAAATGGCCTACCAAAACTGGGAAAAATATAAAAGGAAATTTAGAGGCAAATATTGTTTGACTAGTCAAGTCTATTTAGTTGACTTTTAACCAATCTCGTTACAGGACCCACTTGCATAGTTTTCTAGTAAATAAAGTGTACCGTACCCCTAGTGGCAGCTCATATGTGGCGTGGTGTTAAACGCACTTTAGTCTTCTACAGTTTTCTTATATACTTAGTAGGCATTTCTTACTTAGCCAAAACTGTAAGGCATACTCTTCCCTTGTTATACCCTTTTTTCAATTGAAGAATACCCCAAGATGAAATTCTTAGATACTTCAATGTGTAACGACCCGATAGTCACGGGTACTAAAAAGTGTACTTTCGGGTCTCCAAGCTAGTTGTGTGGTTAATTAGGTTTTGATTAGATAAATTTGTTTAAATTAAGAGTAATTAGGTGTAAGCATTAGATTACATATAGGGAGCCAGTCAAATTATAGATTATAGGAAAGTGAAGGGACTAATAAGCAATTAAGCCATAAATTGACAAGTGGATGGTGTTGGTAAATACATGTGTAATAATAATAAACATATGTATTTAATAATAAAATATGTATTGCTTATTAATTAAGTAAATATATATTATTATATTATAATTAAAACAAAACAAATAAAAGAAAAGAAAAAGGAATTGAAAAAGAAACAGAGAATAGAACGAAATAGGGGGGAAGAAAGAAAGAAAAAGAGAAAGAAAGAAGGAGAAAAGTTAGGGTTTCAAGGGTTCAAAGCTCAATTGGTTAGTCAATTTAGTCCATTTTCTTGTAATTTTTATGTTTTTGAAATCCTAGTATTAAATACTACTTAACCTATGCTAAAATTTTAGAAATTATTAGATTTTTAGATGTTGTCTATGTTGAATAATTTGAGTATTAAGGATTAAATTGATAGATTTTTAAGTTAGAATTGAGAAAGGGATTGAATTGTGGAATAAATTATAAGTTTTGAGTAACAGGGACTAAACTGTGAAAATTTTATAATTTAGAGATTTATGTGAAAATAGGGAGTTGACTTTAGCCTAAAGTGGAATTTACATGAAACTAAAGTACTAAATGTGAAGAATAAAAGTTAGTCTCGGTTTAGGGACTAAATTGAAATTTAGGCAATATTTAAGTTAAAATTGAAATATTAAATATGAAATTGAATTGTGTTATATTGATGAATTTTAATTGTTTTAATTCTGTAGCTAACGACGTACCAAAATCATTGACTAAAAAGGGAAAAGATAAAGTCGACATCGAATAGTTCGATATTACCGGTTTGTATTTCTATAATCCGAAACTAGTTATTAATTGTTGTATTTTTAATTTAATGCATATGGTAAGTGTTGAGGTGAAAATTATTGTGTTTTGCAATTGAAATGGATTGATTTAATATGTGATGAATTTATTGAATTTATATTGATTGAATTGGTATATATATATTGAATACATTGATTATTTGAATTGAAATGAATATTGATTGTATTTGAAAGGTGAATTGAAACCCTATTAACTGTGTTGATTGAGCCGGATATAGATGGCATGCCATAGGTTTGGAAGAGCTCAGGGATCACTTTTACTTTGAGTCGATGAGACACTGAGTGTCAATTTATTACTTCAGATTAATTCGATGAGGTACTAGGTGCCAATTTACTTTGATTTAGCAGATGAGAAACTGGGTGTCAAATTATTACTTCGAATTATCCGATAAGGCACTGGGTGCCAAACTGGTGTGTTTTGGTTGGATCCGTGTATCCGTCCGAGTCTGAGTCGTGTTAATAGGGGTAAACATATAATAAAGTATTATAATTGATATTTAAATGGCATGTTATGAGAAATGAAATTGATATAGTGAATTGAAAATAGAATGTGAAATATGTTGTAAATACATGGAATACATGAGTTAAATACTCATGAATTCAATATGGAATGGATAGTGCCATTGTTTAAATGATATGTGAACAAATTATGGAAAGCTATTATATAGCAAGTGATGAAAATTGAGTATGGTATATAATGATGTATTCATGAATTGAGTATTGCATGACTAATGCCATTGTATGAATAAATATGGTTTGATATGTGAATAACCATTTATATAGCAACTGTGCAAATAGGATTTTTTTTTTAATTTAAAAAAAATGAAAAATGATAGTCATGATACTAGACATTAATATGTCCTTATAATTTAATTGTGCTTATTAAATTATCATGTCTTTAAATATTTGGATTATAGAAATACCACTGAGTTTTACTCAGCGTATGGTTTTATTTTTCGTGCGCAGATTAGGTACAGTGATTTTGAAAAGTTGTAATTGAGGTTGTGAGCATCCATCTCATCACATCTCCAAGTGCCAAGAGGGTATGTTTCAAAATTTTAAATAGAATGACATGTACTTTGGAAGATCAAGTGTGTTCCAAGTAGTAGGGACAAAAATATAATTTATGAAAACTTAAATGTTTTTTAATGTTCAGATATACTAGTGATTAGCCAAAATCACTTTGGCACCAAATGTAATATTCCTATATCAGGTTCCTTGGATCGAACTAGGATAGGGGTGTTACATTTATTGGTCTTAGAGCTTTGGTTTTCTAATTTTTGGGTAAAGAACGAGTCTAGAAGTACATGCCATATAGTTTATATCGATGTGATGAGATGTGATATCAATATTAGAAGTATTCATAAGTTTGAAAATCTGAATTGTTACTGATAAGGAAATGATTTTGAATTAGTTAGTAATGACTAAAGAGGGAAATAGATAAATACTGAAATTTGATAAAAAAAAACTTATTTTCTGTCATAGATATTGGAAGAAATGAAAATAAATTCGATATTGCTTGATGAGATTACAACTTCAGCACAGAAGGAGAAAGTTGATAGGATGATGAGAGAAGTGCAAGATTATAGAATGACACCAGAAGAAGACATTGTTCAACACCTTATTACTGTAAATCGAAAGATGCAAAAAGTGTTATGGAAGGGTCATGATTCAAAAGAATAAAGTGCAATACTTGACCCTTAGAGGGACATTAATAGAACAAGAGCAAATGATTTTAGATCAACTTTGGAAGACATTGGTACCAAGAACTTATTGGAGTATAGTTATAAACCACGTGAAGTTTATAATCTTTGATGGAGCAAGGAAAATAGTGAGACAAAGTGTAGATTCACGAAAGTTGACTGGGAAGCAAAATGTCTTTGACATGCTATGGATAGAAAAATTAGTTGTTAGGAAATTACTAAGAGAATTTATAGATTCAATACCCGTTATAAAGATGGAAGAGGAAGAAGATCTTGAGTAATTTCTAAATTGGATTGTAGAAGATGAATTTGAATAGAATTTGGAACTTAATATAGAGAATTTTCTGGGGGAAGATACAGAATCAGATATAGAATAAGATGCAGAAATGGATTTAAGTGGTTAGAAGTAAAGACAAAGAAAAAGTTAGGGACTAGTGAATGTGAAGGAAAATGAGTATATATATATATAGTTGTACATGTACAGAATAAGAACTTAGAAAGTCAGAGTTTTTGAATGAAAAGTTTGGTATGTCAATACAAGGTTAGTCTTTTGGAAATAGAAGAGACAATAGAAATATGAGAAGTGGAATAGAATAGTAATATTTTCCAATTATGAATATCAAAAAATGAATAGTTTTTTAAGAATAAAGTATAGAAAGAAATAAAGACCTTAGTTAAGTAAATAATCAATATTAATAAGAGAATAAGAGAAAATAGAGGTTTTTGAATAAAGAGAATATAATAAGTCTGATAGATTGATGGTATATTATATTATAATGTATTAATAGAGATAGGTTATAGTTAAGAAGTGTAGTATTTTTGTTAAAAAAATGTGAAAATTATCAATGGTATATTTTTAAGATATAAATCCTAGTGAGAAGATGAATTGTAGATTTTCTTTAAAAAGTACTAAAAGAAGAAAAGAGAAAAGAATTAGGTAAAAGAGTGATGACAAGTTCAATTCTATCACGATCAACTAAGAAAAGTAAGGAAGTTTGAGAATTTGTAGTTGTATACAAACATAAAGAACAAGATAAAATAGGGTCTTAGGTTATCTCCAAGACAAGTATTAAAGTTTTAAGGAAAATAACTATTCGACCTTGTGATAAATGCGAAAAAGAAAATCTCATTGAGGTGAATATTGGATATTTTCTAAAAGATGCTTTAAGTATGGCTCTAAAAGATATGGAATAAAGGATTGTTCAGAATTGTTGAGAAAACCAAGAAATAGTCTGTAATGGTTATTAATAAGAGGTTAAATTGAATATAAAAAAAATCAAAATAGATTATAGAAGATAAGAATAGAATTGACCATGAAAAATAGTTTAAGTACTTTAGAGAGCATAAAAAGGTAGTGAAATGATTTTAAAAATGAATGAATAAAGAGCAATCTAAAGTGTGGAAAAAAAGAAGAAGAAAAAGAAATAGCAAACCTGTAAATTGTGTAATAAAAGAGGCAAAACTTAGAAGGAATAGTTACATTGAGGAGACTGTTGGTAGTGGCTGGGCCAATAGATTTCTAAGAGGTTTGGATTAAGAGTAATAACTCCGATCCATAACTAGGATAATCATTGTTTTCCTCAAAAAGAAAAAGAAAAGAAAGAAAATGAAAATGAGAATATAAAAGTATAACAAAGTAGAGTCTAAAAAAATGTTAAAAGAATAGAGTCATGATTTGTATGAGTTAGTTGTGATAAGAATAATAATAAAAATAAATGAAAAGAAAGGATAAAGAATGAATACAAATGATAAGCTAGGTAAATATAAGTAGGAAGGAACTATAGAATTATAGAGATGATTTTAAGAAAACTAAATGAAGAAAGGACATCTGGTTAAGTGGAAAGAAAAGAAATAAGAGACCAATTGAGTAAATCTAAATATAGGATTATAAGAATAACTCCAAAGGTAATCTACTAAAGGTCTTCGATTCTTATGAAAAGGATGCTTCCTTGAGCGGTCTTAGTTGTGCTTTGATGCAAGACTGGAAAGTGATTACTTACGCATTTCGTCAGCTAAAAATGCATGAACACAATTATCTGACACACGATTTAGAGCCAGCTACTATGGTTTTTGCTCTAAAGATTTAGAGATACTATTTGTATGGTGACAAGTGTTATATTTATACCAATTATAAGAGTCTTAAATACCTCTTATCTCAAAAGGAATTGAATTTGAAATAGCGTCGTTGGGTAAAACTTCTGAAAGATTTTGAATCAGGCTGGAAGCGTTACTTGCCTTTGGCTGAATTTGTATACAATAATAGTTTTCAATCGAGTATTCAAATGACTCCATATAAATCCTTATACGATCGTAGGTGTCGATCACCTATTTGTTGGATGGAATTGAGTGAAAGAAAAATGATCGGGCCAAAATTAATTCAAGAAACGAAAGACATTGTTAAGAAAATTCAAGATAGATTGAAGATAGCTTTTGACAGGTAGAAATCATATGCAGATTTGAAATGTCGATATATTGAATATTCTGTTGGCGATAAAGTATTTCTTAAAGTTTTGCCTTGGAAGAAAAATTTTAGATTTGGACGAAAAGGGAAACAAAGTCCTCGATTTATTGGACCGTATGAGATCACAGAAAGGTGGGACCAGTTGCATATCGTTTAGCTTTGCCTGTGGGAGTAAAGAAAATTCATGATGTTTTTCATGTTTCAATGCTTAGAAGATATCGATCGGATCCATCTCATATTATTTTGATAGAAGATATTGAAATTCAACTTGATTTATCATACGAAGAAGAACAGGTTAAGATTTTGGGCACGTGAAGTAAAAGAGTTGCGTAATAAGCTAGTTCTAGTAGTGAAAGTATTATGGCACAGTCATAGTGTTGAGGAAGCGACTTAGGAATCGGAAAAGACTGAGCACTCAGTACCCCCACCTCTTTTTAGGTAAATTTCAAGGATGAAATTTAAAAAGTGGGAGAATTGTAAAGACTCGATAATCACGGGTATCGAAAAGTGTACTTTTGAGTCTCTATTTTCGTAAAACGGATTCGTAAATATTTATTAAAAATATTTATGAAGTTATTTGTGTGGTTAATTAGGTTTTAATTAGGTGAATTTGTTTAAATTAAGAGTAATTAAGTGTAAGGACTAGATTGCATATAGGAAGAAAGTTGAATTATAGACTAGAGGAAAAGTGAAGGGACTAAATAAGCAATTAAGCCATAAATTGACAAGTGGATGGTGTTGGTAAATACATGTGTAATAATTATAAACATATGTATTGCTTATTGATTAAGTAAATATATATTATTATAATTAAAACAAAACAAATAAAAGAAAAGAAAAATGAATTAAAAAGTAAACAGAGAATAGAACGAAACAAGGGGGAAAAGAAAGAAAGAAAAAGAGAAAGAAAAAAAAGAGAAAAGTTAGGGTTTCAAGGGTTCTTGTAATTTTTATGTTTTTGAAATCCTAGTATTAAATACTACTTAACCTATGCTGAAATTTTAGAAATTATTAGATTTTTAGATGTTGTCTATGTTGAATAATTTGAGTATTAGGGATTAAATTGATAGATTTTTAAGTTAGAATTGAAAAAGGGATTGAATTGTGGAATAAATTATAAGTTTTGAGTAATAGGGACTAAATTGTGAAAATTTTGAAATTTAGGGATTTTTGTGAAAATAGGGAGTTAAATTTAGCCTAAAGTGGAAATTACATGAAAATAAAGAACTAAATGTGAAGAATAAAAGTTAGTCTTAGTTTAGGGACTAAATTGAAATTTAGGCAATATTTGAGTAAAAATTGAAATATTAAATATAAAATTGAATTGTGTTGTATTGATGAATTTTAATTGTTTTAATTCTGCAGTTAACATCATACTAGAATCATCAACTAAAAAGGGAAAAGATAAAGTCGACGTCGAATAGCTCGGAATTTCCTATTTGTATTTCTATAATCCGAAACTAGTTATTAATTGTTTATTTTTAATTTAATGGATATGGTAAGTGTTGAGGTGAGAATTATTTTGTTTTTCAATTGAAATGATTGATTTAATATGTGATGAATTTATTGAATTTATATTGATTGAATTGGTATATATATTGAATATATTGATTATTTGAATTGAAATGAATATTGATTGTATTTGAAAGGTAAATTGAAACCCTATTAACTGTGTCAGACTGAGTCGGATATAGATGGCATGCCATAGGATTGGAAGAGTTCAGTGATTACTTCGACTTTGAGTCGATGAGACATTGGGTGTCAATTTATTACTTCAGATTAATTCGATGAGGCATTGGGTGCCAAACTGGTGTGTTTTGGATCCGTGTATCCGTCTGAGTCCGAGTCGTGTTAATAGTGGTAAACATATAATAAAGTTTTATAATTGATATTTAAATGGCATGATATGAGAAATGAAACTTATATAGTGAATTGAAAATAGAATGTGAAATATGCTGTAAATACATGAAATACATGAGTTAAGTACTCATGAATTGAATATGGAATAGATAGCGCCATGTTTAAATGATATGTGAACAAATTATGGAAAGCTATTAATAGCAAGTGATGAAAATTGAGTACGGTATATAATGATGTATTCATGAATTGAGAATTGCATGACTAATGCCATTGTACGAATAAATATGGTTTGATATGTGAATAAGCATTTATATAGCAATTGTGCAAATAGGATATTGTTTAATTTTCTTAAAAAAAATGAAAAATGATAGTCATGATACTAGACATTAATATGTCCTTATAATTTAATTGTGCTTATTATATTATCATGTCTTTAAATATTCGAATTATAGAAATACCACTGAGTTTTACTCAATGTATGGTTTTGTTTTCCGTGCACAGATTAGGTACAATGATTTTGAAGAATTGTAATTGAGGTTGCGAGCATCCATCTCATCACATCTCCTAATGCCAAGAGGGTGTGTTTCAAAATTTTGAATAGAATGACATGTACTTAGGAAAATCAAGTGTGTTCGAAGTAGTAGGGACAAAAATATAATTTATGAAAACTTAAAATTTTGTTTAAATGTTTAAATATATTAGTGATTAGCCAAAATCACTTTGGCACCAAATGTAATACTCCTATATTAGGTTCCTTGGATCGAACCGGGTATAGGGGTGTTACACTATGGGCGGTTAATTTATGCACCAAACCAGTTACCTAGAAGTTTTGAAAATGGTGGACTATGTTACCATAGTGCGCCAAAACAGGTAACATGCCTGACTACTTGCCCTTTTTCTCGAATCCTCCCATGTTGGGGTGTGACAGTCTGTGTTTCTGATTAGACATAACTAATATTTGAATGAAAATCTAAGTTATTGGTGACTTCATTTTAGCAGCAAATAGTATCTACTAGCGAACCCTAATTGTTTGGTGTTATGAATCCTCCAACGGATCGTACACAACTATATCATTGTATTTGTGTGTAAATTGTTGGTATTACTAAGTGTTGATAAAGCATAGCTTAATTTCATTTCTTGAAAATCTTGTTGGAAAGTGTATTATCTATTCTTGGAACTCACTAAATTCGTTATGAACTTACCTAGTTTCCCCTACCATTTCAAGATTTGTTGAAAATGAAATTTTGGAGGGATTCAACCAACGAGCGGACTCTTTTGTGACCCATCCATCATTCTGTTATAACATGTATATTGATTCAAGGCGGCCTGTGGTTTATGTAATACCCCTAACCCGTTTTCGTCGCCAGATTAGGGTTACGGAGCATTACCATAAAATCAAAAAACATTCATCAATAAATTATTAATTAAATAAATCACATTCAAAACTTATCAAACATAAACATTTTGCCCCTAAATTGAGCCTTCGAAGCCCTAAAAATAACTTTTAGGCAATTCGAGACTAATTTGAAATAAATTAGAAAATTTTGGAAAAGGTTGCAAAATTTGAAAACAGGGATCACACGGCCGTGTGGAATCACCATAGGCAGTATAACTTTTGAACAAGGAACACACGGTCATGTCTCAGCAGCTGTCCTCACCCGTGTAGCTCACTGAGTAGGGTCACACGGCCGTGTCACATGCCCTTGTGCTAAGCCATGGCACATAGGCGTGTAACACCCGTGTGTTAGGCCGTGTGCTTAGCCATGTAAGTCATTGACTTAAACCCTATGAAGTCCTCAAATGTCACACGACTGTGTATCCAGGCCGTGTACCTCACATGGCTATGCCACATGCCTAAGTCCCCAACTGTGTGAACCCAAATTTTACCTAAAATCAAACCATTTCAAAACCATTTCATGCATAACTTCTCAAACCATTTAAGCACACATTCAAGGGGGTTCAAACACCATTCAAACTTGCATAAACATACCATTTCAAGCATCCTAAATCACCTAACCGATATGCCATTTAAAGGCATATCCAAACCTCACTTACCTAAACATGTCCATATACTACATTTCATGCATACAAACCTATTCCATATAGGTACTAAAACATGCCTTAATAGGCCATTGTCAAGACAACATCAACTTACTAAAAATGACCATAATAACAAGCATATTAAAGTACCCAAAATGATATAATCTGGTAAGGCCTCAAAGTGTTCCAAACCAACATAGTTTTCAAAAGCTTATACATGCCAGAGAACATCAACACATTCATCAAAACACCATTAAAAATCACCCTATACATGCCATTATAAACCTTAGCCAGAATGCTCAAAAACTACGTAATTGACTGTTGGATAGTGTGATAGGTCTCCGACAAGCTTCTAACCAAATCGAGATTCCGATAAACTATAAAACAAAGGAAAAAAACTATGTAAGCAAAAAGTGCTTAGTAAGCTCGTATAAACCAAATTCATTTGCATAATATAAAACATATGTATAATATCAATCAAAAACCATAAGCTTGGCATATGCCTATACAATATCATCAAATTCACAAGTCATTACACTTGTACATGATCCAAATGAATTTGTCCATAAAATAATCCATATAAAATACATCAGTTAATTCATAAATCTTTTCCATAAGATTATGTTTAATTACCTTTAAATACTTACCATTTCATTTCCTTTTCATACCCGTTGAACCGTCTGAAATTACATCGAAAACTCGGGAAAGCTCGCACATAGTGTGCCTTTACATATAATTGTAACATTTCCTTTACATCATTGCTCACACGAGCTGTGAAATGGGCCTGCTCACACGAGCTGTGGGTTGGAATGTAAATTACACGATGTTGCTCAGACAAGCTGTGGAGAATCTGCAACAAATGCAGGACCTTAGCCATCAGTAGGACATTCAAAACCAACACCTGAAACATGAAATCCCTAATGAAATGTCATTCGTATCTTCAAAATTTTTAAGGTTCAACAGGGGCTCAATATTCGTCAATTCGTCATAGTATTGATACGCTTATATATCAATCCACTTACATTAAAAATAACATAGTGAACATTCAATTTAAATAACATTAACACGATAATCATTCATATGAACTTACCTTGATGACTAGGGGCATAGAAGTTAGATCGAATTAATCAAAAGCTTTAGCTTTTCCTCGATCTAAGTCCGAACGTGGTTTATCTTGATCTAGATAAGTAATTTCAATCAATTAAATACTTTTAGTATTCAATTTGATCCACATTTTACATTTATGCAAAATTATCAATTTGCCCCTAACATATTAACTTTTCACAATTTAGTCCTTAAGCTTATAACTTAAAATCTAACCATTTTAATCTAAATCCATGTTAATCAAATATGAAAAGGACCTTGAAACAACCCATATTTACCATCATTTAACAATAAAACTCTAGAATTTATACCTTTAACAAACTAATCCCTCTTTCAAGAATTCATCAAAAATTACTTAACAAAGCTTGTTTCTTTTTCAACAAAGATTCATAATCTATCAATTAACACCAAAAATCATTTAAAATAATTCATGGTCCCTCAATGTTTAACAATTTTGCAAATTAACCTTCGGGCTAGCTAGATTAAACTAAAACAGACTCAAAAATATAAAAATCACTAAAAACGGGGCTTGAATATACTTACATGCAAGAAGTAAGCTTGATCGAATTTTCAAACCCTAAAAATTGTGTTTTCTTCTTCAAATTTCGGTAGTGATGTTAAGTGAGAAAGATGAAGCAATTTTTGTTTCATTTAGTTCAAGTTTGATTAGTTTAATTACCATTTTAACCTTTAAAAACTATTATAATTACATTAAAACCTATCCATGTACATCCACTATCAACATATATGGTATAATTACCATTCAAGTCCATTAACTTTCATTTCCAAAGTCATTTAACCTCTTTAGCTAATAGAACTCAACTTTTTCACTTTTAACTATTTAATCCTTTTTACTTAATTAACTAAGTAAACTTTAAAATTTCTTAAAAAAATTTTAATATGACCTTAATTTAATCCCATAGACATTAAAATAATAATTTACTCGTTGGAATTATGGTCCGAAAACCACTATTTCTGACATCTCTGAAAACGGGTTGTTACAATTTAAGTCTCTTATAATTGAATTTTATAAAAGTGAATTTGAGCTTCTTTTCTATAACTGTTTGTATATAAGGAATGATGGCACTTCACCAATTTACCAACTTTTATGTTATGTGAATCAAGGTTTAATTTTTTTTTCCTTTGATCTATGTCTTAAATATTTTAATCCATCGAATGACATTTTGGAGTGTTTACTTTTATTTTATTTTGATTTGTTTTAAAAATACTGCTTCACCAAATAACATTTAAAGGCTATTTTACTAAAATTGTCTTGATTGAATTATCTATTAAAACCAATTTTTTTTTCATTACGAAAGAATTTTTTTTTCTAGTAACATTATCGTTCACATGTCAAACGGTCGGATTGGGTTGTTACAACCATTGCCACAGTTGCCATTTGTATCTTGTTCTTCCTTATGGTCTCCCCCACTATTACCCGTCTCTTTAGGCTTAGAAGACTCAAACTTATCTTTCCTTGGACTAAGCTCAAAAAAAGGACTTTGCCTCAGCAATGGATTTGGTATGCTTTTTGACCCCTAGTCGACGCAACTCTTGCTTCGTCCAATGTTTCAGCACATCTTTAAACTAGTAGAATATCTCTTTCTCACTCAAATGAGAGATTTGGAGTAACAACTCAATGAACTATCAGACAGACTCTCGAACTGTGCCTTGTTGTGTAAGCCAATGCAACTTAGTCCGAGCTTCTTCCTTCGCATACTTAAGGTAAAACTATTTCCTAAATTCATTTTGGAACTCCACCCAAGTCCCAATAGCAGTACCACCTTGTCTCTCATCTGTGGACATACGACACCACTATAAAAAAGTGACATCAGTAAAATAAATTGAAGCAGTATCTACCTTAGTGGCATTATCCTTAATGTCAATTGCACAGAAGTACTATTCCATCCCATATAAAAAGTTGGCCACATCTCTCACAAACCTAGTCCCCTTAAACTCTTTCAGTTTGGGAACATCCATTTTATGCTGCTTAGAAACCAAAGTCAACATCCCTTTTCTTATAGCAACACTATACACAATGAGCTCTCCCTAGAGCTCCTCAATTCTTATCATCATGGCTTTAGTATCCTTCTTTAAAGCCATGATCGTAACTTTGAAAGTATCATTCCTCTTACTCAACTTCTCATCAATGGACTTGAGAGCCCCGTGCATCTTTCCACGTTAGCATCGATGGAACCCAACACCTATTCCACATCAAGGGTCTCCTTCATATCACCTATGGAGCCCTCGAGTTTTGCAACATTGCCTTCCAAAAGTAACAACATATCCCTCAATATGCAATCTTTCATGCCCTCTCCAATTTGCTCGTCTACTATTTTCATCATCTCAATTGACGCATTACCAAATATTAGCTCTAGTACCAACTATCATGAGGCTAGAACTTAAGTCTCATAAGCCGCATAACCTTAGGCAGAAACTTAGCTTCAAATTTGTCTAAGTTAGCCTAACTCTTAAAAGAAGAGAATTCACAACAGAAATCCTCTAAGACACTGAAATAAAATTAAAGCAAACTTTCAAGCGAACAAAAAAACCATAAGAAAACTAAGCAGGCCAAGTGTTTCAGTAAATGCTTTCAAAATTGCTTTGAAGAATTACAATTGAGTGATTACAAATAAAAGTAAGTGCTCTATTTACAGTTGAGCTCCCTATGATCTAATGGTCTAGTTTAAAATACATCAACAATTGAGATTAAAGACAATTTACAAATTGAGATTCTTAAGAGATTTACAAGATTCTCTAAGATTACAAACTATTTACCTTGGTAAATATAAATTATTTGAGTGTTTATATATTCACCAGGCTAAGTAGATGGGTCTTTAATCTCTCCAAGCAATGGACCAGACTTGTTGGGCCAAATGACCACAAGTGAACAAGTTGGATTACTAAAATGTGCTTTGGTCAGAGGCTCCTTTGCGCAATAGCTTATGACATTTGGAGATTGATAACCCATTAGAAGTTTGATTCCACTTACCATGTAACACCCATGCCCGACTCGGCAACATGATCTGAGTATGGAGCATCACAAATGGATCATGTTGTACTTAACCCAAAATTTCTAAATATATATCTGAAATAAATAGACTACATTGGGAAAATTATTAATCCTTATAGCTTTAAGCTTAAACTAAAGTTTAATTTTCTCAAGTATTATGTCCCTAAGTAGACTATTTGTTTACAATAAGACCCCTAAAGTTTTTAGCTTAAGGTTAACTATTTCTGAGTCCAGTTTCTAAGGACATCGTTTGGTTATACCATGATTGATCCAGAGACAAAGCCTCCAATGGTACACCCTTCTTATGTGCATGACTCTAACTGCATGCGATCCCCAATCTCCACACTATCCGACTTGGTCCCTCCTCTAAGTCCTCAATCAACCTTGCAAATCCTACAAACATCAGAAAAATCTTTGTAACCTTCACTGCCCCATAATTAAACTATATTGTATGAGGGTAACAAATGTAAAATAAACTAAACATAAATTAACTACCTGCCTGCTTAAAGTGAGTGTTCTTTATTAGGGTTGCAAACTCCACCTGATCTTGCAAGCTACTCGGCTCACCATTAGACCTTCATATGGTCGAACTCTCCACTTGATAGTAGTCCAGACACCTTATCATATCAACAAGTCTTATCCTTACTTCTTGTCTTTCCTTCTTCTTATACACCTCACATACAAGGTTTTCGATGACCTCTATGGTAGCTTTCCTAACTCCTCGCCCAAGGATCCTTAGGTCATATCTCCCTTAGTGGAGTTTCTCAGTCGGTCCAATCCTTAGTAGACTCCCTTATTTTCCTAACATAGTCTTGGAGGACTCATTAATATCCCATTAATTAGGTTTATTCATATTGATCCTCGCCATCCTGGTAAACCTACCCTGATTTCACCTTATTCTGAGTTACATGTGGTTGGATTACTTTCCCATTATCTGCCTTATGCATAAGACTAACTAGGGGCCTCACCAGTCCCATGTGAATAGCAACTAACCTACTGACCTGATAGGCCATCGCTCATAAGACTACATGAGTTTGCTTCCCTCTTACATAAATTCTCTATATGGAGCTAACTTCATAGCGTGCTCTCGTAATGGACTATCCTGAAAGAGGAATAGTTTTAATAGGCATACTTCTCTTGGGTAGACTCCTTATCTAGGAGGTCACTTATCCATTCTCTTACGGGATTTACCTATTGCATACAACTTCATAGAGTACTTCTAATGGCTTTTTGATTGTGAATCCTTTCTTCTAATCCTTAGACAATTTCCTTTTTAAACATTTCCATAAATAGGCCATCTCTCGCACGGCCTATCCTTCTCTAATTCTTATTGGGTCTTCGCCCATGCCTTGTTGGCTTTCACATCTATCCTTACCACTTTCAAATTTTTTGGCGAATTCCACAAGATTCATTTGCCACTACTTACACTTTCTTTTGACTCCTCTTCCACCTATGCGGTTCCTCATACTTGTCGTTTCGGTAGTATACCCATCATTTGAGGTCCTAGAAAAATTTTCGCACTTATTTCCTAGCGGACTCTATAGATTGTCGCAGTCGAGCTGCGGTATTGCACCTTTCTTACCTCATTTTCTTTGTCCTAGTGGACTTACCTCATGTTTGCTATTCAAAAAAATTCTATCTATGTTTATTGTCTGAATAGACTGTCTGTTCTATGTTTACTATCCCAGTGAACTATCTTCGTGAATGCCATGAAGTCTTTCATCCATGGTCTTACATCATTCTGCCATCATGGCATACTATCCTATGATGTCATGGAGTCTTTCATTCATGGTCTTATACCGTATACCTTATACCTTGTATCATGTTGCCATGCCATATTTCATCCATGGTCTTACGCTACGCACCTCATACTAGACTACCATAGCATCTTTCATATATGGTCTTATGTCATATACCTTCGTCATGATATCACCTTAAAAAACCAATCGATACCACCATTACGGTAAATACCTTTCCATAATTCTCATTTCCCAAATCCTCCTTCTATTACCTCCTTTACATCACCTAACCTTGATGCTTGAACACCGCAGTGTTCCCTTCGCAAGGCCTAGAGCTTCACCCATGGTGGTAACTATTAGGGCCACTCCCTATTTGCCTTTCTAACTTCAGCTACCCTATCAAGGTTTTTCCCAACATGCAAAGCATGCACATGCCATACAATGACCATTTTATGCTTATTGACATGTATCTACGAAAATTTCATGCTTATGCAAACATGGAATACTCAGACAACATAAATCATAACATCCATGGTTGGAGTTTTAGAAACTCACCTGAAGCTTCATCATTTCCACAACTTAACTTTCTCAAATGTCAGAAATTTCATTCTCCTGGCAACTAAGTGTCGAAACCATCCCTCGCTTTAAAAATTTTAAGTTTAAATGAAATGGGAATCGACTTTGATAAACAGAAACATGGAGTCGCCACCGATCCTTTTGTTTTGGAGTGATCGGGTCACCTAATAATTTGGTTATTTTAATAAAACATTTTCAGTTTACTAAAACACCAATTATAGTCTACGAAAGTGTGAGAAAATGGGCTCGGGAGTCAGTTACGTATGAGGAAGGGTTAGCACCCTCATTGTGACACCCCTAAAGTCACCCTAGTCGGAAAGCGGTTTCGGGACCGCAAACCGAGTCACCAAATTATTTGAATATGATAATTATTGTCTAAAATATGTGAATATGAATGTGTGAAAGTTTTAAGCTTTGATTTAGTTAATTGCATGTGAATTTAGTTAATAGGACTTATGTGTGACACTTTTGAAATGTGATAGGTTAATCTATAAGGATCTATTAGTGCATGTAATCAAAGGGGTGGACTTGCATGTCAATTTCCCCCATTTAATTACTAGTGGCCGGTCATGACAAAGGGTGATGGGTAAAACATGTCATAAACATGTTGTGTTAATGGTTTATGTTAGAAATAATAAAATAAAGGGTTAGTAATAAAATAAGGAGATGGAGGGTGATGAAAACAAAGAAAAAAAAAGTGTCCATCCTTTAACATTTCTTTTGGCCGAAAATTCTAAGGAGGAAGGAAGAAGAAGAGGATTTTCTTGCTTCATGTTCGGTTGGTTAGTGTTTAGGAGGAAATGTTGAAGAGATTCGGCCATGCTTGTAGCTAGGTTAAGCTCAAGAGCTTAGAGGACCAAAGTTGGATAAAGGAAAGGAAAAAGTGATCGAATAGCCGCCGAAATCGTTCGACAACATCGGAGGTAAGTTTTAAGTGATTAAACGTTGAGTAAATTCAATCATAATAGGACATAATGAGTTGATTTAATAAGATATGATGTGGCCATGATATGTCTTAAACTCAAATGGTAAGTTCATAAGTGTTTGGACTTGGAAATTTAAGAGCAAATTGTAATAATTTGCTTTGGACAGCAGCAGTAACGTGATTTTAGAAAATCACTATAAATTGTTGGTGTGAAATTATAGGCTGAATAAAATATGTAATCAAGGCTTAATTAGTCTAGTTTCTTATAAAAGAGACCTTGTGAGCAAAGAAATTTCCTATAAAGAGATATTTAAAGTTGTGTGAGACGGTGTCAGAATGACTCCGAAATCCCCTGTTCTGTTTTTAGAAAATCATTATAAATTGTACAAAAATGGTTATAAGATAAAATTTATATGCTTAGACTCCTTAATGAGTCTAGTTTCAAATGAAATCAAATACAACACATTTTGAATTCTGTAAAATTCGAAATATGATTCGTAGTGAAGAGTGGTCAGATTAGTCAAATAGTGAAACAGGGGAAACTTTAAGAAAAATCTGGTATTGATTGGCCAAACCTAAAATTCTGGAAATTTTATGGATGGAAGATATACGAGTCTATATTTAGGAAAAATTAACAGCAAGTGATTTGGAGTTTTGTAGCTCCAATTATAAATAATTTAGTGACTATTGCTCAGGAAAAACAGCTTGTGCTGAATTTGAGATTATGTTGTAAACCTTGATAAACTTGTTTTAGTTGCTCATAAGCTATTGATGAAACCCATACGTGAATTCTAAATTGTGATATTGGAAAATGATAGATGTAGATTCAGCCAAGACAATGTGTATACGTGAAAGTATATGTGGTATGTGAAGTATATTTGGATAATTGTGATGTGAATACATGAAAATTTATATTTTGATTTAGGATTTTATGTGATGGATGTGAACATGTGTATGTGTGATAAGGCCGAATGGCCAATGTGATGAATGTGAACATGCGTATGTGTGATAAGGCCGAATGGCCAATGTGATGGATGTGAACATGCGTATGTGTGATAATGCCGAATGGCCAATGTGATGAATGTGAACCTGTATATATATGTGTGATAAGGTCGAATGGCCAATGTGATGAATGTGAACATGCGTATGTGTGATAAGGCCGAATGGCCAATGTGATGAATGTGAACCTGTATATATATATGCGTGATAAGGCCGAATGGCCAATGTGATGAATGTGAACATGCGTATGTGTGATAAGGCCGAATGGCCAATGTGATGAATGTGAACATGCGTATGTGTGATAAGGCCGAATGGCCAATGTGATGAATGTGAACATGCATATATGAGATAAGGCCGAATGGCCAATGTGATGAATGTGAACATGAATATATGTGGTAAGGCCAAATGGCTAATGCGAAACGTGTATGAGATGGATATGTGGTAAAGCCAAATGGCTAATGTGAGATATGTATGAGATGTGTATATATATATTGTGGCCATATGAAAAACCGTGAAAGTTGTGTATTATTAGATTTTTGATGAGGCAAATGAATTACAAATATGACAGCCGATGTGAATGTTGTAAGATGTGATTAAATGTACATGAAACTTGGAAATATATTCCGGGTAAGACCCGATGACTACGTGTGGAGATTTTGTCCGGGTAAGACCCGATGACTACGTGTGGAGATTATGTCTGGGTAAGACCCGATGACTACGTGTGGAGATTTTGTCCGGGTAAGACCCGATAACTTCATGTGGAGATTTCGTCTGAGCTAAAGGTCTCGCCGATAATCCGAGTAGAGGTTAGAGCTATAAGACTTCGTAATAAGAATTGCATATAAATATATTCAATGCGAAAGGTTAAACAGGTATGTACTCCAAGTTTATATGTGAGCTTGATTTGAAGTAAATCATAAGGTAGTTATGTGATGCATATGAGAGCAATCTATGAGACTATTCCTATGATTATGTGACTTCGGATCAGTGTGAGAGGATATGTGAAATCATACAATATATCTATGTCACATGAGCTCACTTTTATGTGAAAGTTTATTTGCCTATTGTATATGATGAGATGTGCATATTCGGTAAAGGGATGGTATGCCCGAAGGAAGAGTGAAATAAAAATACGAACTGATTGTTATCTGTTGTCACTGCTTAAAACTTACTAAGCATTGTAATGCTTACTCCGTTTACTTTGTTTTCTCTGTTTTATAGATCTCATTGCGAAGCTACAGGCTCGGGGATCGTCAGCAACTAGTCACACTATCACTATCCACTGCTTGTTACTGTTATGTTTAGAATTATTTTATGGCATGTATAGAATAGACTAGTGGCAGAAGAATATTTTTGGTTAATGTATATAAGCCATGCGAAAATGGCATCTTTTGAATGTTTACTTAGAGAAGTTTAAATTTTATCCCTGGCTGTGCTTAGCACTTATTTAAATGAATGATCTTTATTTCAAGAAAAAGTTCAAAATTTTACTGCTCTGACATGAGTTACAAGTCTGGTAATGCCCCTTACCTATTCCGGCGACGGTTACGGGATAGGGGTGTTACATTTTATTGGTATCAGAGCTACGGTTTAGTCGATTCTAAGACTAACGTAGTACGCGTGAGTCTATTTATACATGCCATAAAGTGATAAAATGATAGTGTGATGATTTTTGGCTATTAAAATGTGTTTGCTGTATTGTAATGAATGTTGATCCCGATCGAGCTGTAGCAAGCTTCTGACTATGAGAATTTGCGATATAACTTCACTTAGATATGCCTAAATTATTAAGTTGATCAGGTACGTATCATGTACTCGTATTTGAATTTCGATTTGGATTGAATTATAAGGGTATAAGTGATGCAATTTTGAAAGAGTGTTATGACTATAAATGTGATTTTTGTATGTGGCTATGGAATTGGAAGTTGAATGGCCGATAAGCATGTTGTGTTTGTATTCAAGTAATGTAAATGATATACTAATGTGTATTGCTATGTTTATATGTACATGAGAATTGAGAGTGATATATCCGGGCTAAGTCCTGAAGAGCATTCGTGCTAGTGATATATCCGGGCTAAGTCCCGCGGAGCATTCGTGCTATTGATATATCCGGGCTAAGTCCCGAGGAGCATTCGTGCTAGTGATATATCCGGGCTAAGTCCCGAGGAGCATTCGTGCTGGTGTTATATCCGGGCTAGGTCCCGAAGAGCAATCATGCTGGTGATGTGTATTCAGGCCTTCGTGCCTAGTAGGCTTCGTGCCGGTAATTTGAGCAAAGTTTAAGTGCTCATTACTATACAAATTCAAATTTAAATGAGATGATATGTTTAAAAGTGTACATACATGATGTTTATAGACTTGGTTAAGTCATTTCAATGTGTATTAACGAATGAATAAGAGCACTATGTGTTGAATGATTAGAGGCACTGTATGTGTGCGAATTCCTTTAACCGAGCACTATGAGTGCGAGATTGGTCAGTGGGCACTAAGTGTGTGAAGTGGAATTCATGTAAGACCTCGTCTGGGACGAAGGCATTGATTTGAGATAGTGTGTAAGACCATGTCTGGGACATGGCATCGGCTCGATATGTGAGAATATGTAAGACCATATCTAGGATATGGCATTGTAAGAGCCATATGTGCTTAATGAGTATCCGTAATGATTTTGAATGATTCAACGGGTATATTTAAGATGATAAATAAAGTAAGATCAGAATAAGTGATACAGGTATGTACGGAAGGTATGTGAAAATCAAATGAAAGTAAAAATTTGTGAGTTCATATTATATTATGTTATGTATACTAAATAAGTGAATACGTAAAAAGATGGTGGATATGTTGTTAAGAAATGAATTCATGTTATAGATGTGTTACGGATTTAGTCTATGGAATGCTTGGTATATGAAGTCATATGTGCTATTGCTAAATGACCCCTTTTTTTTTGTTAATCATATTCAAGAAATTATTTCGATTAAGTTCGACATTTGAAAGTCTGTAAGAATTTTTGATGAATGCTGATAATTTTGGATATATGGGTTATGTGCTAAAATAAATCCCATGCCGGTATACTATATGAGGCTTTATGCCAAATCGATTGTATACGGGTATCGTTAACGGTGATTGAATGTGCTAAATGAATTCAATGTTCAGATATGTGGAAGTTGATTTTCTGTTGGAAATAGGTTAAGTTGAATAGTGAGATATGATGGAGTTATAAAGGATATTTATTGGGATGTTTGAGTATATGTGTACTTTCGGTTCGGTTACAGCTTATACATGAATGAAAATGTGGGTTACAAATATGTAGGTTGATGATGTGAATTATACATGTTAATATGTGCTTAATATGTGTTTGAAATGCATTTGTGAATTAAATTAAGTGATTATTGCTTATGAAATCAAGAAAATGAGATATATGTGCATACTTGTAGAAATGTTTACGATTTGTTTTAAGATAAGAAAATGATTTTATAGATCGATGAGAAATCAATAATGTATTACAATTGCTATCGATGAGCTAATGTTTATATGACTATAATTCAATAAGAGGACGTTATCCTAAACTACGCATCGGTAGAAATTTTCGGGGACGAAAATCCCTAAAGGGGGGAAGAGTTGTGACACCCCTAAAGTGACCCTAGTCGGAAAGCGGTTTCGGGACCGCTAAACCGAGTCACCAAATTATTTGAATATGATAATTATTGTCTAAAATATGTGAATATGAATGTGTGAAAGTTTTAAGCTTTGATTTAGTTAATTGCATGTGAATTTAGTTAATAGGACTTATGTGTGACACTTTTGAAATGTGATAGGTTAATCTATAAGGATCTATTAGTGCATGTAATCAAAGGGGTGGACTTGCATGTCAATTTCCCCCATTTAATTACATGTCATAAACATGTTGTGTTAATGGTTTATGTTAGAAATAATAAAATAAAGGGTTAGTAATAAAATAAGGAGATGGAGGGTGATGAAAACAAAGAAAAAAAAGTGTCCATCCTTTAACATTTCTTTTGGCCGAAAATTCTAAGGAGGAAGGAAGAAGAAGAGGATTTTCTTGCTTCATGTTCGGTTGGTTAGTGTTTAGGAGGAGAAATGTTGAAGAGATTCGGCCATGCTTGTAGCTAGGTTAAGCTCAAGAGCTTAGAGGACCAAAGTTGGATAAAGGAAAGGAAAAAGTGATCGAATAGCCACCGAAATCGTTCGACAACATCTGAGGTAAGTTTTAAGTGATTAAACGTTGAGTAAGTTCAATCATAATAGGACATAATGAGTTGATTTAATAAGATATGATGTGGCCATGATATGTCTTAAACTCAAATGGTAAGTTCATAAGTGTTTGGACTTGGAAATTTAAGAGCAAATTGTAATAATTTGCTTTGGACAGCAGCAGTAACGTGATTTTAGAAAATCACTATAAATTGTTGGTGTGAAATTATAGGCTGAATAAAATATGTAATCAAGGCTTAATTAGTCTAGTTTCTTATAAAAGAGACCTTGTGAGCAAAGAAATTTCCTATAAAGAGATATTTAAAGTTGTGTGAGACGGTGTCAGAATGACTCCGAAATCCCCTGTTCTGTTTTTAGAAAATCATTATAAATTGTACAAAAATGGTTATAAGATAAAATTTATATGCTTAGACTCCTTAATGAGTCTAGTTTCAAATGAAATCAAATACAACACATTTTGAATTCTGTAAAATTAGAAATGTGATTCGTAGTGAAGAGTGGTCAGATTAGTCAAATAGTGAAACAGGGGAAACTTTAAGAAAAATCTGGTATTGATTGGCCAAACCTAAATTCTGGAAATTTTATGGATGGAAGATATATGAGTCTATATTCATGAAAAATTAACGGCAAGTGATTTGGAGTTTTGTAGCTCCAGTTATAAATAAATTAGTGACTATTGCTCAGGAAAAATAGCTTGTGCTGAATTTGAGATTATGTTGTAAACCTTGATAAACTTGTTTTAGTTGCTCATAAGCTATTGATGAAACCCATACGTGAATTCTAAATTGTGATATTGGAAATTGATAGATGTAGATTCAGCCAAGACAATGTGTATACGTGAAAGTATATGTGGTATGTGAAGTATATTTGGATAATTGTGATGTGAATACATGAAAATTTATATTTTGATTTAGGATTTTATGTGATGGATGTGAACATGCGTATGTGTGATAAGGCCGAATGGCCAGTGTGATGAATGTGAACATGCGTATGTGTGATAAGACCGAATGGCCAATGTGATGGATGTGAACATGCGTATGTGTGATAATGTCGAATGGCCAATGTGATGAATGTGAACCCGTATATATATGTGTGATAAGGCCGAATGGCCAATGTGATGAATGTGAACATGCGTATGTGTGATAAGGCCGAATGGCCAATGTGATGAATGTGAACCTGTATATATATATGCGTGATAAGGCCGAATGGCCAATGTGATGAATGTGAACCTGTATATATATATGCGTGATAAGGCCGAATGGCCAATGTGATGAATGTGAACATGCGTATGTGTGATAAGGCCGAATGGCCAATGTGATGAATGTGAACATGCGTATGTGTGATAAGGCCGAATGGCCAATGTGATGAATGTGAACATGCATATATGAAATAAGGCCGAATGGCCAATATGATGAATGTGAACATGAATATATGTGGTAAGGCCGAATGGCTAATGCGAAACGTGTATGAGATGGATATGTGGTAAAGCCAAATGGCTAATGTGAGATATGTATGAGATGTGTATATATATATTGTGGCCAAATGACAAACCGTGAAAGTTGTGTATTATTAGATTTTTGATGAGGCAAATGAATTACAAATATGACAGCCGATGTGAATGTTGTAAGATGTGATTAAATGTACATGAAACTTGGAAATATATTCCGGGTAAGACCCGATGACTACGTGTGGAGATTTTGTCCGGGTAAGACCCGATGACTACGTGTGGAGATTATGTCCGGGTAAGACCCGATGACTACGTGTGGAGATTTTGTCCGGGTAAGACCCGATAACTTCATGTGGAGATTTCGTCTGAGCTAAAGGTCTCGCCGATAATCCGAGTAGAGGTTAGAGCTATAAGACTTCGTAATGAGAATTGCATATAAATATATTCAATGCGAAAGGTTAAACAGGTATGTACTCCAAGTTTATATGTGAGCTTGATTTGAAGTAAATCATAAGGTAGTTATGTGATGCATATGAGAGCAATCTATGAGACTATTCCTATGATTATGTGACTTCGGATCAGTGTGAGAGGATATGTGAAATCATAATACGAACTGATTGTTATCTGTTGTCACTGCTTAAAACTTACTAAGCATTGTAATGCTTACTCCGTTTACTTTGTTTTCTCTGTTTTATAGATCTCATTGCGAAGCTACAGGCTCGGGGATCGTTAGCAACTAGTCACACTATCACTATCCACTGCTTGTTACTGTTATGTTTAGAATTATTTTATGGCATGTATAGAATAGACTAGTGGCAGAAGAATATTTTTGGTTAATGTATATAAGCCATGCGAAAATGGCACCTTTTGAATGTTTACTTAGAGAAGTTTAAATTTTATCCCTGGCTGTGCTTAGTACTTATTTAAATGAATGATCTTTATTTCAAGAAAAAGTTCAAAATTTTACTGTTCTGACATGAGTTACAAGTCTGGTAATGCCCCTTACCTATTCCGGCGACGGTTACGGGATAGGGGTGTTACACTCATTACGCCCAAAATTGGCACCAAATCGATTAACTACTGTTCTTATGTCTAAAATTAAAAATGTTTTTGAAATGTGGTTCTTGTTAACAACATTTGAATAACCCGAGTTGGTTGTCAAAAATCTTCTTGTTTCTGCATCCGAAAGATTTTATTATTTGAAAATCACAAAAGGATGCTCAACTATTTAGTCCAACAAAAAATCGAAACCCAGCACAGTAGGGTACGATCCCTCGAATTTCCAAACATTGACCATTGCCTTACCTTATAAAATACGTGTGAAATTCCGAGGAGATATTCGATTATTTTGGACAAATGAAAAAGCATAACCCAGCACGATAGGGCACGATTCTCAAATCGCCAAACATTGAACATCATCTTCGTTTTTAAGAATGTTTTCTAAAAGTGAGTGAAAACCTCAAGGAATATTCGATTGTTTTGACTAAACAAGAAATCACAACCCAGCACGATAGGGCATGATTCCCGAATCGTCAAACACCGAGTATTGCCTTCATTTTAAAGGATTTTTAGAAGAGCCGAGTGAAATTTTGAAGGGGTATTTAATTATTTTAAACAATCGGGAAATTGCTACCCACAATGTTAGGGCACGATCCCACGAATTGCCAAATATCACATATCGCCTTCGTTTTAGAGATTTTAAAAGACACGAGCAAAATTTTAAAATGATATTAGATTATTTTGAACAAATGCAAAATTGCAACCCAACACGTTAGGGCACAATTTCGCGAATTGCCAAACATCAAATCTCATCTTCATTTAAGGGATTTTAAAAGATATGAAAGAAATTTCGAAGGGAAATTTGATTATTTTGAGCAAATACGAAATTGCAACCCAACACGTTAGGGCACGATTCCGCGAATCGCCGAACATCAAATTTCGTCTTCGTTTTGAAGAATTTTTGGATGAATACTTAAAAACATATTAATTCGATTTGAAATAAGATGACATTAATCGTAGAAATTGGATTTTATAAAACCACATTTCGAAAAACCAAATGAAAACGATGAGATGGGATAGTAGGCGCATACGAGGGTACGATGCTTGATGAATAATAATATTAATCGACTAGCTGAACATGCACTTAAATATAATTAATCTAAAGATCATAATCAAATCTCAATCACATACGAAGAGCAATTAACAAATCATTAAGACGAATAGCATGCAATGATTATATATGTTCATGCCGTAAGATATAAAGGAAACAACAAGATATGTGTGAAGCAAATGAAATGTAGACATTAAAATGGTGTAAGATCGATAAGCTAGAGATGTTTATATAGGTTGACAAGCTTTAAAAGAATAGGGATATATATATTTTGAATTGGATATTAAAGAGTGAAAATTTGAATCAAATTGCAAGTAAAAAAAGAAAATTTAAACACAAACATATTTTAAAGTTGACAAACTACGTGACAATTTTAAATAATATGTCTAATATGAAAAGGAATAACGAAGACATATGACAACATATAATACGTAAAGTACATTTATAAAACATATGTACATATAGATTGCTTTGAAAATAATCATTAGATTAATAAAACTTTAACTTAATCTAAAAAGTACATACATGCGTTTATACCAAAACGTTTAAATAAGGGACTATATGAAACACAAAATAGTTTAATACAAAGGAACACACAAAAATAATGATTTTATGACTACAAGGAAAATGAAATGTCTAAAATTCTTCCATATACATACACAAAGAAAATACTTGATGACTCATATGACAAAAAAATGTTGTAAGTAGGAAGACCAATTAAAGTAATAATATCAATATGTATATAGAATATGTGTACTAATATAAATAAGTATAACAACAATTTAAACTTTACACAAGATATATGTACAAAGCAAGTTGGGATAATAAAAATATACCAAAATTCATGAATAAGATCAAGAACTAATATACACATGCAAATATATTAACCTTGCTATAAAATTCATACATGTATAATAATACGAATGAGATGAACATTTGAAGTATTCAAAGTGTAATGTTAATGCTACAGAAATGAATTTACAAGAATAAAAAAAACAATCATCTAAAGTCATTAAAAAAGGACAAGATATTAGAATATAATGAATTAAAAATACAGAGGGTTATACACTAAAAGGACTTAATAAAAAACGATCCAAAATAAAGGGGAAAATTTGAAAACAAAAAAATGAAAGAAGGGACCACTGCGCGATGCGCGCCAATGCGCAGGGGCTTAATCTGGAAATGTTCCAGGCTCCCAAAACGCAACGTTGAAGCTCGGACCGCAATGCAAGTGCGCGCAAATTGTAGGGGAAATTTAAGAAAAAGGAATGTGAATATAAACCGATTTGCACATGGCGCGAAAGGGAGGGACTAATATTGTAAATAATCCCTCACCGTAAAAACACGCGGGTCATCGGGGAGTACACCGGATCGGGTCGGGTCGGAGGGTAGATACGACACCGTTTCAATGCCATTGGTTACAGGCTTGAAACGGCACCGTATTCAGACCTTTAAAAACCCGAATTTGGCTATTCAGCCATTTCAAAACCCTATCCTCCTCCTTCCTTTCTTTGCTGCCCTCTTCATCTGGCCGAAACCTAAAGCCCCCTTTCGAACACCCAAACCGCCATCGAGAAGGCGTTTCATGCTTCTGGCCTCGACAAGTCGTTCTTTGGCCTCAAAATCCTCTCCCTTTAACTTCGATTTCGACGAAGCAGGGGAGGATCGATGGCTTAACAGTGAGGTAAACCTCTTCGTTTTCCCTTTCTATTTCTTTTATTGTTGATTTCAAAATAAAAAGAAAAAAAAGGAGGCGTAAAGGTAAAAAAGGAACCACCTTTTGAAGGATATTCAACTTCACTGTATTTAATCTCTATTTTCGTGTTTTTGTTGTGTATTTTTTACCTATAAAAAAAACTTACAATGGAAAATGACTCTGGCTTTATAGCCGAAACCAAAATCAGAAAATAGAAAATAAAAATACAAATACAAAAATCCCCTTTTCCTATTTGCTGTCGTGGTTTTGTGTTCTTTTGCAGGTACGGGCGCTGTTGGCAAGTGTACGACGGTGCGGACGTGGTGTACGAGGGTGTACGGAGGCCTGGAGTGGCCAGGCTGCTAGTGAAGGTTACGGTGCAAGGGAACCCTTGCCCTAGGGTTTCTTGACATGGGGCTCATTTTAGATATTGGGCCTAAGGGACTTGTAATTGGTATTGGGCTGTAGGGTGTTGATTTTGGGCCATATAATTGAACTGAGGGACTGTAAAATAAAAAAAGGGACATTTTAACGGGCTGTGGTTTATTTATTTATTTATTTATTATTGTATATTTAGGTTTCCAGTGGGCCCGGGCAAATTTGCCTATTTACAGCTGCCCCTCTTTGCTTATTGTCGTGTAACGAAAATAGAGCAAAGACTATAAAAAGGACCAAATTTGCCCGGTCTGGCTTAGTCTCAAAATCTTGATCCTCATCTTCCCCAAAGGTATTCTGATGTCTTCAGGAGTGTCAAATTTGCTATCCTCAACTTGCTTCTCGAAAACTCGGGAACACCAATCTGTTATTTTCGATCTGCTCTCTGTCAATACAGAGATGCCAAATCTATCGTCTTCAATCTGCTCTCTGCCAATACAGAGATGCCAGATCTGCTATCTTTGATCTGCTCTCCGTCAATACAAAGATGCCAGATCTGCTATCTTTGATCTGCTCTCCGCCAATATAGAGACGCCAAATCTGCTATCCTCGATCTGCTCTCCGTCAATACAGAGATGCTAGATCTGCTATCTTTGATCTGCTCTCTGCCAATACAGAGACGCCAAATCTTCTATCCTCGATCTGCTCTCCACCAATACAGAGATGCCAAATCTGCTATCTTTGATCTGCTCTCTGCCAATACAGAGACGCCAAATCTGCTGTCTTTGATCTGCTCTTTGCCAATACAGAGACGCCAAATCTACAGGATTCACCAGTGTCACCATACTGTCTTGCAAAGACATGACCTGTAAAATGGATTTCCTGTATCTGTGTATGTCAAATAACTAGGATGCTATGATCGAGATGAATCAAGTGTTCCTAACTAAATGAATGATTATGAATGTAGAAACGTTATGAGAGTGATTTTTTTTAAAAAACTTAAGGCATCATTGCTCATAACTCGTCCGGGTTCCATCATTGATGTGCTATCGCGTCTTCTTACTTAGCCGTTATCTCTGACAGAAAATTTGAAGGAATAGTCCTAATTTAGATTTCTCTTTTTCTAATATTTTCCAACTTTGAGCCCGGTTAGTCCTGACTAGTGGCCCTGTTTCAGGTCCTTGTACTATTTAGAGACTTTTCTAGAGTAATATGCATAACATCTTGTGTGTAGATATTACATGTTCAAAAATTTCGATTTCAACAAAATGCTCGAAAATGATTATCATAATGGACAAATGGCATTTTATTAAGCAAAGTTTGATGTGAATACATAGGATAACGAATCTGGTAAGGTGTGAAAAATGAGAAAAAGATGCCCTAGATATCGCAACACGAGTTTCACTATTCTAATTTCTTAGAGGTTCCTTTGAACCAAATGTGTATTCAAGAGATCCTGCGCATTTTGTTAATGCTCCAAGGTGTACTGTTCTTCTGTCTTGTTGATTTTGGAAGGACAAGACTACCATATGCCCTATATTCAAAATTTGAGCTGCCCGTTTTTGGGTTCTCAACTCAAAAACCCCTTTGGTTCCAAAGTGCCCTTTGCGGGTTTTCACCTTGGCCTCTCCTTCTTCTTTTTTTTTTAGATTTTAGAGTGCCCTTTGCGGGTTTTCACTCTGGCCTCTCTTTCTTCAGGTAAAATACTTCTTGACCGAATCCGAGTTTACAGGATTGGGCAAATTTCTACCGTCCATCTCGTCTAGAATCAATGTTCCTCCAGAGAAAGCTTTCTTCACCATGTAAGGCCCTTCCCAATTAGGTATCCATTTCCCTCGAAAGTCCTTCTGTATGGGAAGGATCTTTTTCAAAACCAAGTCTCCTTCGTGGAATTCTCTAGGGCGAACCTTTTTGTCATAAGCCCGCATCATTCGCTTTTGGTACATCTGACCATGACGGATAGCTCTTAACCTCTTTTCCTCAATTAGGTTCAATTGATCATATCGAGACTGGATCCACTCGGCTTCTTCTAACTTTAACTCCGACAACACTCGAAGAGACGGGATCTCGACTTCGATTGGCAACACTGCTTCCATTCCGTAGACCAGGGAGAAATGGGTTGCCCCGGTTGAAGTTCTGACTGACGTTCGATAAGCAAAAAAGGCAAATGGTAACTTCTCATGCCAGTCTCTGTAGGTTTTGGTCATCTTCCCCACAATCTTCTTAATATTTTTATTGGCCGCTTCCACTGCCCCATTCATCTTCGGGCGATACGGCGACGAGTTGTAATGTCTGATCTTGAATTGACTGTAGACTTCTGCTATCGTACTATTGTTCAAGTTTAATGCATTGTCAGATATAATCCTCTCCGGCATTCCATATCGACATATAATCTCCTTTTTCAGAAACTTGCTCACTGCCGACTTGGTCACACTAGCATACAAAGCGGCTTCTACCCACTTGGTGAAGTAGTCGATAACCACGAAGATGAACCGATGCCCATTGGAAGCTTTCGGCGATATCGGTCCAATCACATCCATGCCCCACATAGAGAATGGCCATGGAGAAACCATGACATGCAGCGGTGAAGGAGGCACATGAATTTTGTCTCCGCAGATTTGGCACTTATGACATCTCTTAGCGTAATTGATACAGTCTCCTTTCATGGTGGACCAATAGTACCCGAATCTCATAATTTGCCTGGCCATTGTAAAGCCGTTAGCATGTGTCCCACAGATGCCTTCGTGGACTTCTTCTAAGAATTTCTTAGCCTCTACAGCATCTACACATCTTAGTAGCACTTGATCCTTTCTTCTTTTGTATAATATATCCCCATCTAAGACATAGTCGATGGCCAGTCTTCTTAGCGTTCTTTTGTCATTCTCCCTCGCCTAGTCCAGGTATGCACGATTCTTCACGTATTGTAATATATCGTGATACCAAGGGTGATCATCTCTTTCTTCAACTTCTTCAATATTGTAACAGTGGGCCGAAATTTCATAAATGCTCATCCGGATGGGTTTGACATCTTCTTGTTTGTTTACCTTGATCATGGAGGCTAAAGTAGCCAAAGCATCAGCCATCTGATTTTCGTCTCGTGGAAGGTAGTGGAAGGTGATGTCATCAAACTCTTTAACCAATTCAAGGACCAGTTTTCGATAGTCGATCAACTTGGGGTCTCTGGTTTCCCATTCTCCCTTGAGTTGATAAATCACTAGCGCGGAATCCCTATACACCTCTAGCACTCTAATCTTGCGTTCTATGGCTGCGCGGATACCCATGATGCACGCTTCATATTCCGCCATATTGTTTGTACAATCAAAATCCAATTTACTAGTTAATGGGTAATGATCTCCGTTTGGGGATACCAAGACGGCCCCGATTCCATTGCCCACAGCATTTGATGCCCCATCGAAGTTCAATTTCCAAGGAAGTTCTTCCAGAGCACCTTCTTCAGCCGTAGCAATACACATTAGGTCTTCATTCGGAAAGTTAAAGTTCAGGGGCTCGTAGTCTTCCAAAGCTCTACTGGCCAGAAAATCTGCTATTGCACTTCCTTTTACTGCTTTCTGGTTTACATAGACTATGTCGAATTTAGAAAGCAGAATCTGCCATCGGGCCATCCTTCCATTCAAGGCTGTTGACTCCATCATGTACTTTAAAGGGTCCAATTTTGATATGAGCCAAGTGGTGTGGTACAACATATACTGCCTCAGCCTTCGGGTTGTCCAAATTAGGGCACAACACAACTTCTCTATCAGCGGGTACCTTGTCTCACATTCTGTGAACTTTTTACTAAGATAATAAATGGTTTTTTCTTTCCTTCCCGACTCGTCATACTGACCCAGTACACACCCCATGGAACTCTCAAATACTGCCAAGTATAGTATCAACGGCTTATCTAGATTAGGGGGCATCAGCACCGGGGCGTTGGATAAGTACTGTTTGACCTTGTCGAAAGCCCTTTGGCATTCTTCATCCCATTCACCTGGGTTACGTTTCTTGAGGAGGCGAAAGACAGGGTCACATTTCTCGATCAGTTGTGAAATGAGCCGAGCAATGTAATTTAATCTTCCTAGAAAGCCTCGAACTTCTTTCTCAGTGCGCGGCGGGGATAGCTCTTGTATAGCTTTAACTTTGTCTGGATCGATCTCCATCCCTTTCTCACTGACCACAAATCCGAGCAACTTTTCAGACTTAGCTCCGAAGGTACATTTGGCTGGGTTGAGTTTTAGCTGGAACTTCCTCAACCTTAAGAATAGTTTTCTCAGGACTTGTATATGCTCATTCTCTGTTCGGGACTTAGCTATCATGTCATCAACATAGACCTCGATTTTTTTATGCATCATGTCATGAAAAAGGGTTACCATGGCTCTTTGATAAGTTGCCCCGGCATTCTTCAGTCCAAATGGCATCACCTTGTAACAGAACGTGCCCCACATGGTTACAAACGTGGTTTTCTCCATATCTTCAGGATGCATCTTGATCTGGTTGTATCCCGAGAAACCATCCATGAACGAAAACGGTGAATGTCCCATCGTATTGTCCACTAGGGTGTCGATATGAGGTAGTGGGAAATTGTCTTTTAGGCTGGTTTTATTCAAATCTCTGTAGTCCACAGACATTCGCACTTTTCTATCTTTCTTAGGGACAGGGACGACGTTGGCTACCCAATCTGAGTATTTTACCACCTTCAGAAATCCAGCGTCAAATTGCTTTCGGATCTCTTCCTTTATTTTTAGCAAGACATCGGGCCTCATTCTTTGGAGTTTTTGCTGAACTGGCTTGTACTCTTCTTTTATGGGGAGTCGATGCACCACGATGTCAGTGTCCAACCCGGGCATATCTTGGTATGACCATGCGAAGACATCTTTGAATTCTTGAAGTAATTCAATGAGGTCTCGCTTCATCTCCGTAGTGATACATGTTCCAATCTTCACCTCTTGTCCTTTTCCTAAACTCACAATTTCAACTAATTCTTTGTGAGGTAGGATTTGTTTCTCGTCTTGTTCTACCATCCTCAGCAAATCAGGAGATAGGTTACAGCCTTGGTCATCTTCAAAATCCTGAGAATCATCCATACACACATCTTGCCCAAAAGGAAATTCTGAGTCACTAGCAGTGTCACTCGTATCATTAATATCTGGGGACCTGTTATGAGGACGAAGGCAGATACAAAGAATCAAAAGCATTCAAAACGTTTATTTGCGTGATATGATTATGAATGACGAATGAAAGAGTATTTAAAAGAATGTTTCAAGAATAAAAGAATTTGAAAGTAATCATTTGTATGGTTATGAATGAAATTGAAAGGACGAGATAACATCTGCTCAAAAATGATAATAATCGTGCATTTTATTGAAAAATCATTTTTAAACATCAGCCTATTTCACAAAAGATTCTTATCACTCCTAGGCCTAGAGTAATAAGTGTGTTTTGGACATTACTCTGTATTCGTTCTAAAAACTACAGGGATCTCTTCCGCAGTCCAGTTGTCCAGAACACTTCCAGGTGTGTAAGGGCCAATGTCCGATAAACTTTCTCTTCCAGTCTCCTCTTCGTACATGACGTTGATGTCCAAACTTTCCAAGCTTTTTTCTATAGCTCCCATCATTGATGTGTCTCTTTCGGGATGGATGATTCCCCCGGACACATATGTTTTCGATATATGGGGGAATATCATTGGTTCCCACTTGATTTCCTTCCCTGTTAATCTAGCTCTCCTTCTTTCCTGCTTCTTTTCCAGCTCCCTTCTCCTTTGTTTCGCATCCGGCTTAAATCTTAAGCCAAAGCAGTCTCTCTTGTCTTTCAACATTGGAGTTTCAGTTCTTCCTTGTAGATGTCTCCCAAGTCCTTTTTCGGGTAGGGCCCCTTTTCCAAATGTCAGCTGGAGGCTCATCCTTGTGGTTTTGGACAATTTCGGCACCAGAATTTTGCTTCCCTCGGTGATGAACGTCGCGTTAACAAATTCCAAAGATTGAAATGAGCATTCGATTGCTTCGTCATCTGTCTCCAAATAGGGTGCATTATTGCTCACAGTTGCAATAATATCTTCTTCAGCCTTAATCGTTATCAACCTTCCCTCCGACACCAGCTTCAATTTTTGATGCAACGAGGAAGGCACTGCCCCAGCTGAATGTATACAGGGCCTTCCCAATAAGCAATTATATGAGGGCTTGATGTCCATTACAAGGAAATCCACCTCATATGTGTTTGGCCCAATCTAAAGGGGTACCTCGATTCTGCCCATCACCTTTCTCTCCGTGCCATCGAATGCCTTTACGATGTTCTGGCACTCCTTCATGTGAGAGCTGTCTATAGGTAATCTATTCAGTGTAGTCAATGGCAGGACGCTCAGGGCGGATCCATTGTCAATTAGTACGCCTGGCAGCATATACCCTTTACAGCGTGTGGTGATATGCAGAGCTTTAGTCGACCCCATGCCCCCGGGTGGTATCTTATCGTCATTAAAGAAGATATAGTTATCATCACTGATGTTGTTAACTAAGCGGTCCAACTTGTTAACGGAGATATCATTGGGAACATACGTTTCATTCAAGACCTTCATTAGCGCGCTGCGATGGACTTCTGAGCTCAAAAGCAAGGCCAGCATTGAAATGCGGGCTGGTTGTTTGCGTAGCTGTTCCACCACACTGTATTCGCTATGCTTTAGGAATTTTAAAAACTCCTTGGCCTCCTCTTCGTTAACTGGCTCGTTAACAGGTTTGGTTGCTTTTCCTTTCATTTCCTCGACCATCTGGGCTTTTCCTTTTGTGGGTTGTGCCTCCTCATTCGCCGTATTGTAACGTCTCCCGCTACGTGAATAGTATCCCTTGTCCTGATCCCCTCTTGAAGCGTCAATCAGGCTCTCCTTTCCCGGTGTCATCACACTGCAATCATAATTCCATGAGACCTTTTTGCTGTCTTTGTAAGGGAAGACTGCAGGTCTTTGGATTATGACCCTCGGTGGCATTTGTACTCCAGCTTTATTATTTTTGGGTCTCGAAATGATCACCACAGGATAGTTAGGTGTTCAGTTTTGTGCCGTCGGTTCTCCCTCTGATGCGCATATATCTCTCACTACGGGGTTTTTGGCTACTTCATAAAATTCCATTTCTTTATTGTTCATCATGTTTTGTATTAGGGCCTTGAACTCCACGCAATCTTGGATTTCATGCCCCACCTCGTCGTGAAACTCACAGTAGTTTCTCTCTTCTTCAGGTTCTTCCCTCGAATCCAACGCGATCAATCATCTCTTGACCATCTCCATCCATACTCGCCTCAACGGAGTCCTGACTTCCGCAACCTCATACTTGGTCTTCTTGTTCAAGCCTTCGCATATCCCATTCACTCCTTGGTCGGTATGATTGGGGAGCGGGTTTCCCGCTATATTGGATGTGGCTGGGTCGTCAAATCTCACGATCCCCATCTTAATGAGTCCTTCAACTAATTTTTTAAACGCTGCGCAGTTTTCGATAGAGTGCCCAGTGATTCCCGCGTGGTACTCACATTGGGCATTCGCGTCATAACATTTGGGATACGGGGGCTGCAGTGGTTTCAGGTAGAAAGGGGGAGACCACATGAGCGTTGAACAGGTTCTGGTACAACTCCCTATACGTCATGGGTATAGGGGTGAATTGTGGTCTTTCTGTGTTCTCCCTCGCATTGGATTCTTGTCTTACAGAGCTTTGCTGATTGGTGGTCACCGCCTTGGGTTGATTTACGGTGAATGACTTAGGCTGACCTTTTCTAGATGTGCTCGTGTTGTTCACTTCATTGTCTCTTTTCCTCGGGACCGACTTTCTGGTACTTTCTCCAGCTTCTATCTTGCCACTCCTTACAGCATTTTCGATCATTTCTCCTGTCATTACTATATGAGAAAAGCTCTTGGTGGCGCTTCCCAACATATGAGTGATAAAAGGAGCCTTCAAGGTATTAATAAAGAGCATCGTTGTCTCCTTTTCTAGAAGTGGTGGCTGAACTTGTATGGCCACCTCCCTCCATCTTTGTGCGTACTGCCTGAAGCTTTCATTCGATTTCTTCTCCATATTCTGGAGAGTGATTCTGTCAGGGGTCATGTCTATCACGTGATTGTATTGCTTCATAAAGGCCTGGGCCAGGTCCTTCCACGAGTTAATCTTAGAGCGACTTAATTGATTGTACCACTTAAACGCCGCCCCGACCAGACTATCTTGAAAGCAATGGATTAATAACTGATTATTGTTAACATATCCCATCATTCGCCTGTAGAACATAGTGATGTGGGCTTCAGGGCAGCTCATTCCATTGTATTTCTCAAAATTGGGCATTTTGAATTTGGGGGGAAGGACTAAATCTGGGACCAAACTCAAGTCCTTGGCATTAATCCCTTGATGATGATCTGCGCTTTCCATGGCTTTGAATTTTTCCTCAAGCCATCTGCATCGTTCTTCTAATTTTTTTTGTGAATCCATCCTTGCCTTTTCCTCTTCGGCAATTTCATCCAAGTCGGGAACGGGCGGATAGTTCGGGTTGTTGACAAAGTTAGAGCCTAAGCCGGTTTGGAAATTTATCGGTACCGAAGCTCTGGCCTGAACCTGCTGGGGCATGATCGTGACAGATGGTTTCAGTAAATTAATCTCGGGCTTCATCGGTACATGCGTTGGAGTAAAGCCAAGGGGTAATGAGGATCCTCGTTAGTTTCTTCAACTTTATCCATAGGGCCCTTTCCCTTATCCGTTCCTCCCAACAGCAGTTGGGATAACTGACTCATCATTTCCCTCTGGGACTCCATCATTTGCTCTTTCATCTCTCGCTGAATCTTGGCTAGTTGCTCTTGCATCTGAGACTGCATTTGTTCTTGTATTTCTTTTTGCATCTGCTCCAATTTCTCGAGTCTCTTATCCATTGATTTTTTTCTTGTACCGTAGGGGTGTGTGGTTGGTTGGTTTTCGTTGGTTTCCAGGTTACTGAAATAATTTTTAATTAATTAATTAGAAAACTCTTATGGCCTTTAATGCATAATGATATGATGCAAATGCAAATGCATGAATGCAAAGGAGGCATCAATTTTTTGATTCAATTGCCCTTAGAAAGTTTCACTTGAAAATAAAATCTTATACATAAAGTCGAGTTACAAATAAAATTTCGCTCTAACACTTAAAATCCTAATCTTTTTAAGCAACGAGGCCAGCTCTTGTCCGCGATCCGAGTCCAACTCATATTTCACGCTCAGTGTGTCCGCCTGAACTGCTAAAGTCTACAAGCAGTCGGCCACCTCCCGAATCTGGGTTATGGCTTCCCCCATAAGATAATCTCTGTTTCTGACTTGGTCTTGCACATGGTGAAGCTGCTCTTTCCAACAATCCTTGTTTGACTCGAAAAACTGGATCCGCATCTCACAGTTCTGCAGTGATGCCTCTAACTCTCCTATTCTTCCTTTCATTTCTCCTATCTTGCTCAAACTTTCCCTCAGCTCTATTACGGTGTTACGATTTCGGTACTGATGCAGAGACTTCTCGAGTTCTGTTACTCTAGCCCTTAATTCACTTCGCTCGATTCTGCTTTCCGACATACTCTTCTCCAAATCTTCGTTTCGTGCCTGAGCTTCTCAAAATTTCCTTTCCCCCCGGTCGGTATTGGCCTTTTCTTCCCGAATTTCATGGCGCCATTGTTCGAAAGTCTTACCTAAGCCCGCAGTCCTCATAGATAGGCGTAGCTTCTTGTAGTCTGTCTCCAGGCTGTCTAGGTCTTCTTCGGCCTTGGTTTTTCCTTTTCTCCACTTCTCAGCCTCTGACCTCTGAAAACATCGACGTCTAACCTTAAGTGTATCTTTTCTTCTTCCAATTGCTCGATCTTCTTCCCAAGCTCCAAACTCTTTTTCTCGAAATCTTGCTTTATAATTTCCAATTCTGATGGGACAACTTGTAATTGTTCCCCGATAGGTAGAGCACTCTCTAAGTTTGGCCTAGGAATATTGTGATTAATCCTCTTCTTAAACCACTCGCTGTACTCGGGCGTTACCATGGAACCAACGGCTAACCTTTTCATCCAACAAGTTTGCTTCCAAGCATCCGATAACTCTCGAACTCTCTTTTTATAATGAGCACCCTTAAAAGAAAATTCACTCTGAGCAAGTCCGTAGGTCATGGGTACAAACTGCCTCGACTTATATTGCCTCAAGGCTATCAACGGAGTATACTTGGTAGCTCCCCAGATTCCTAACAGTGGCACCCAATCGAAGTTACCACATCGATACATGATCTCGTCAGGGACCATCCAATAAGCTCTCCATTCAATATCCCCCTCCTTGAGATTTTGAAGAATATCCATCCATTTCTCCTCCGAGATATCCTCTCTCCTCTGTATAGTTGCTTCTTCCTTCAAAGGGGAATAACCTTCGGAAAAGACTCTGTAGGAAACCTTGTCTACCTTCCAAAAGTGCCCATGAAACCATACCATCAATAGTTGAGCACATCCAATAAACCGTCCTTCGCCCGTCTTCCGACATGAGCTCAAAGATCTGAAAGTTTCTGCCAATATCGCCGGTACTGGAGTGATTCCCTTCTCAAGGCGATCGAGCAAGTCGATGACCGCCTCGTCTACGTGCCTCAAAGCCTTAGGAAAGATCACTAATCCGTAGATGCTTAAGGAAAATATATCGACCCTCTTTCTTTCGTCTGGATGAGTCAAGATCAAATCTCGCAAATTCTCCCAAGGGACACATTTGCTATCTCCTTTATGTTGAATCCGAATGGTGACCCAAGGCTCGCTCATCCCAGAAATGCTCATCAGTTTCTTCACGAAAGCCTGACTACTAAAAACTCGGGCATAAGTCTTCCGGACCTGAATCTTTAGACACCTAAGCAGCGTAGTGTATTCCTCTATAGTAGGTACCAAATCCACTTCTCCAAAGGTGAAACACTTATACGCGGAATTCCAAAACTGCACCAAGGCTCGGAACAAATGCTTATCCACTCTAATGTCTAGCAGGTAGGATATATCACCATAACTTTGGTAAAACAACTGTTTGATCCTTTCATCCCAACTAGCCCAAATGTCTCTCAACTCTTGCAGCTCATTCTGTACTACATTGACGCGAGTGAAATCCCGTAGCTCCGATACATGCCCTTCTGCTAAGCTATCCCCTTTCTCAGATTGTAGCCTTTCCGACCAAGCACGAACGGCCGCATTATCCTCGACTTTACTAAGCAATTCATTCTCCATGTCAAATTTTCTAACTTAGTAATTGAATGTAGATTAACGCCTCCTTTAGTATGTAATGTCATGCAAAAAAGACAATCAAAACAAAACATCGGTTAGTATCAAATAATAGCGATAGAATGCAAGCACATAAACGGTGATTATAACGCATATACAGGTAAGTACTAAGGCTCGACGCGGCTCCACCCAAGGATAGCTCCTAAGGTTCACTATATGTGGTTTAGTTCTAGGAAAAGGGGTACCCGAACCAGCAGATTCCTCAATCCTCACCCATTATAGGCTCATATAGATCGAGTTCGGTTCGGGGGGATACATTTCCCTATGACCATGCGGAGATGAAAATCTCACGAAATCATAGGTACGGATGTACCCCGGAAGCAATCCACTAGCCCATGTGGAGGTGAAAACCTCACGAAAGCGTAGTTTCTTACTCCCACTTAGAAGGTGTGACCATAGTGGCCATGCAATGAAATACAGTGCTATTCTACAAGACCCGCACCAAAACAATAATACAATCAAATGCAATCGAAAGATAGATGATTTTTAAAATAAACTTTCGGTTTTTTGACAAAAAGATAGTAAATAATCGATTTTCATAGCTCGACTCTCAAGTCCCCAGTGGAGTCGCCAAGCTGTCGAAACCATCCCTCGCTTTAAAAATTTTAAGCTTAAATGAAATGGGAATCGACTTTGATAAACAGAAACATGGAGTCACCACCGATCCTTTTGTTTTGGTGTGATCGGGTCACCTAATAATTTGGTTATTTTAATAAAACATTTTCGGTTTACTAAAACACCGATTATAGTCTACGAAAGTGTGAGAAAATGGGCTCAGGAGTTGGTTATGTATGAGGAAGGGTTAGCACCCTCATTACGCCCAAAATTGGTACCAAATCGATTAACTACTGTCCTTATGTCTAAAATTAAAAATGTTTTTGAAATGTGGTTCTTGTTAACAACATTTGAATAACCCGAGTTGGTTGCTAAAAATCTTCTTGTTTCTGCATCCGAAAGATTTTATTATTTGAAAATCACAAAAGGATGCTCAACTATTTAGTCCAACGAAAAATCGAAACCCAGCACAGTAGGGTACGATCCCTCGAATTTCCAAACATTGACCATTGCTTACCTTATAAAATACGTGTGAAATTTCGAGGAGATATTCGATTATTTTGGACAAATGAAAAAGCGCAACCCAGCACGATAGGGCACGATTCTCAAATCGCGAAACATTGAACATCATCTTCGTTTTTAAGAATGTTTTCTAAAAGCGAGTGAAAACCTCAAGGAATATTCGATTGTTTTGACTAAACGAGAAATCACAACCCAGCACGATAGGGCATGATTCTCGAATCGTCAAACACCGAGTATTGCTTTCGTTTTAAAGGATTTTTAGAAGAGCCGAGTGAAATTTTGAAGGGGTATTTAATTATTTTAAACAATCGGGAAATTGCTACCCAACACGTTAGGGCACGATCCCGCGAATTGCCAAATATCACATATCACCTTTGTTTTAGAGATTTTAAAAGACACGAGCAAAATTTTAAAATGATATTCGATTATTTTGAACAAATGCGAAATTGCAACCCAACACGTTAGGGCACAATTCCGCGAATTGCCAAACATCAAATCTCATCTTCATTTAAGGGATTTTAAAAGATATGAATGAAATTTCGAAGGGAAATTCGATTATTTTGAGCAAATACGAAATTGCAACCCAACACGTTAGGGCACGATTCCGCGAATCATCGAACATCAAATTTCGTCTTCGTTTTGAAGAATTTTTGGATGAATACTTAAAAACATATTAATTCGATTTGAAATAAGATGACATGAATCGTAGAAATTGGATTTTATAAAACCACATTTCGAAAAACCAAATGAAAACGATGAGATGGGATAGTAGGCGCATACGAGGGTACGATGCTTGATGAATAATAATATTAATCGACTAGCTGAACATGCACTTAAATATAATTAATCTAAAGATCATAATCAAATCTCAATCACATACGAAGAGCAATTAACAAGTCATTAAGACGAATAGCATGCAATGATTATATATGTTCATGCCGTAAGATATAAAGGAAACAACAAGATATGCGTGAAGCAAATGAAATGTAGACATTAAAATGGTGTAAGATCGATAAGCTAGAGATGTTTATATAGGTTGACAAGCTTTAAAAGAATAAGGATATATATATTTTGAAATGGATATTAAAGAGTGAAAATTTGAATCCAATTGCAAGTAAAAAAAAAATTTAAACACAAACATATTTTAAAGTTGACAAACTACGTGACGATTTTAAATAATATGTCTAATATGAAAAGGAATAACGAAGACATATGACAACATATAATACGTAAAGTACATTTATAAAACATATGTACATATAGATTGCTTTGAAAATAATCATTAGATTAATAAAACTTTAACTTAATCTAAAAAGTATATACATGCGTTTATACCAAAACGTTTAAATAAGGGACTATATGAAACACAAAATAATTTAATACAAAGGAACACCCAAAAATAATGATTTTATGACTACAATGAAAATGAAGTGTCTAAAATTCTTCCATATACATACACAAAGAAAATACTTGATGACTCATATGACAAAAAAATGTTGTAAGTAGGAAGACCAATTAAAGTAATAATATCAATATGTATATAGAATATGTGTACCAATATAAATAAGTATAACAACAATTTAAACTTTACACAATATATATGTACAAAGCAGGTTGGGATAATAAAAATATACCAAAATTCATGAATAATATCAAGAACAAATATACACACGCAAATATATTAACCTTGCTATAAAATTCATACATGTATAATAATGCGAATGAGATGAACATTTGGAGTATTCAAAGTGTAATGTTAATGCTACAGAAATGAATTACGAGAATAAAAAAACAATCATCTAAAGTCATTAAAAAAGGAAAAGATATTAGAATATAATGAATTAAAAATACAGAGGGTTGTACACTAAAAGGACTTAATAAAAAACGATCCAAAATAAAGGGGAAAATTCGAAAACAAAAAAATGAAAGAAGGGACCACTGCGCGATGCGCGCCAATGCGCAGGGGCTTAATCTAGAAATATTCCAGGCTCCCAAAACGCGGCGTTGAAGCTCGGACCGCAATGCAAGTGCGCGCAAATTGTAGGGGAAATTTAAGAAAAAGGAATGTGAATATAAACCGATTTGCACATGGCGCGAAAGGGAGGGACTAATATTGTAAATAATCCCTCACCGTAAAACCACGCGGGCCATCAGGGCAGTACACCGGATCGGGTCAGGTCGGAGGGTAGATACGACACCGTTTCAATGCCATTGGTTACAAGCTTGAAATGGCACCGTATTCAGACCTTAAAAAGCCCCGAATTTGGCTATTCAGCCATTTCAAAACCCCAGCCTCCTCCTTCTTTTCTTTACTGCCCTTTTCATCTAGCCAAAACCTAAAGCCCCCTTTCGAACACCCAAACTGCCATCGAGAAGGCGTTTCGTGCTTCTGGCCTCGGCAAGTCGTTCTTTGGCTTCAAAATCCTCTCCCTTTAACTTCGATTTCGATGAAGCAGGGGAGGATCGATGGCTTAACAGTGAGGTAAACCTCTTCGTTTTCCCTTTCTGTTTCTTTTATTGTTGATTTCAAAATAAAAAGAAAAAAAAAAGAGGCGTAAAGGTAAAAAAGGAACCACCTTTTGAAGGATATTCAACTTCACTGTATTTAATCTCTATTTTCGTGTTTTTGTTGCGTATTTTTTGCCTATAAAAAAAACTTACAATGGACAATAGCTCTAGCTTTATAGCCGAAACCAAAATCAGAAAATAGAAAATACAAATACAAATACAAAAATCCCCTTTTCCTATTTGCTGTCGTGGTTTTGTGTTCTTTTGCGGGTACGGGCGCTGTTGGCAAGTGTCGAGGGTGCGGACGTGGTGTACGAGGGCATACGGAGGCCTGGAGTGGCCAGGCTGCTAGTGAAGGCTACGGTGCAAGGGAACCCTTGCCCTATGGTTTGCTGACATGGGGCTCATTTTAGATATTGGGCCTAAGGGACTTGTAATTGGTATTGGGCTGTAGGGTGTTGATTTTGGGCCATATAATTGAACTGAGGGACTATAAAATAAAAAAAAAGGGACATTTTAACGGGCTGTGGTTTATTTATTTATTTATTTATTGTTATATATTTGGGTTTCTAGTGGGCCCGGGCAAATTTGCCCATTTACACTAAGCATTACATCCAAAAATCTATTGGTTAAACTTGAACTTCATCTTAAAAGCTTAAACTTTCATAAGCATGCAGAACCCCTAAAATGGTTCTGAAGGTCCGTACACATATTTACCTATTCTTAAGCACACAGAAGGGCTAAGAACCTTACCAGTTTGCTGGTTTCCCTACTTTTCCATCTCCATCCTCATGAAGTCTACTCTATGCAGAACCTTTCATAGCCTACTTTTCTTCAAAGTATCCGACGAGGAAAAGAGAAAATGAAACATAATCGGGAAAGAAATTATCCCTAAGAAGCCATCTCCTAGCTATTTATAACCCTTCCCGTGCTATTACCAACCTTAGGAGGACTATCCATTTCTAATCATGTTGTCCCCTACAAAAGAACCGACTCGTTCCATTCTAACCGAACTAGGTTTGGTTCTCAACCATGTCTAGGTCAGTTTCTAGCTTTCCCGTTTCTTTCAATAAAGGCTGTCAACTTGCAGTATCTTCCAATTTAGTCCTCCAATTATTTCAAGTTCTCGAGTTATTTGGAAATCGGGTGTTACATAACAAGTGTCAACGTATGTGGCATGAGGCATGAATTGTAATGCGTCCATTGTTTATGCAATCAGAAATCCAAGTCAAACTCAACTCAAATATAAAAATAATAATTTAAATGTAAAAGTATTCAAAGTTTCAAATTTATTATACTTAAAAAAAAGTTTCAAGCACATTAACTCCAACATAAAATTATTTAAATCTAAAATATTTTTTGGTGATAAAAAAATAATTGGTAAGAATCCTTATACTAACTGTAGACTAAACAAATCAATCATCAATCATACTTGTTAAGATCCCTCTACACCATATTGGTAGCATCATCGGACATACTTTAAAAGAAAAGGAACCGTGAGGAGTCATATATGTAACAGCCTAATTTTCAGTGGTATCAGGAATAGATATTTGAGATCACCAAATCCGACGGGTGAGTTAAAAGTTTAATAAATTAATACCTATGAGTCAAATGCGAATATAAAAGCATTTTTGAATTAGTGAATTTGGTGATTTAAAAGAATTAATTAGGTAAATTGGGTCGAGAATGTGGTATCGAGACCTCGACTTCATAAATCGAGCCATAAATATTTTTAGAAATATTTATGGAGTGTTGGTGAGGTAGTATTAAAATTTAGTCAGAAAATTTTGACGTTTGGGTGGTTAATTAAATAAAAAGGACTAAATTGAAAAGGGTGTAAAAGTTGCTAGAAGGATTAAATAGCTCAATTGTCAAATGAGGAAGGACCTAAAGTGAAAATAGTCCTAAAGGAGATATTTTGGGCGGCAATAGCTGAGAAAAATCAGGAAATGGATGAAATAAGGGCAAAATTGGAAAATTGCCAAAATTGGCTAAATAAAAATGGGACTAAATTAGAATATCTAGAATTCTCTTCATTTTCTCTTCATATTCATCAGCTGAAAAACAGCCATGGAGGAGGGTTCAAGCTGGTTTTCATACTCTAGCTTCATGTAAGTTAAATTCTTGCTTTCTCCTTGAAATTTTTATGTTTTTGTGACTTTTACAACTAGGTCCACTTGTTGAATTCATTAGTTTTTGATTATATGAAAGAAATTGAAAGTTGCTATGAATATGTGCTGGAAGTATATGATGATTTGGCATGGAATTAGAGCTTTAAATTATTTATATGCTGATTTTATTGAAAGAATTGAATAGAAAGTGAATGTTTGGGACCTAATTGTAAAAGAGTTTGAAGTTAGAGTTTGATATGGAAATTCTGAATCTCAATAGTTATGAAATAACTTATAATGTCTAGAAAAAGTATTAATTGATAAAATTATCTTAATTGAGGGGTTAATTAAGCAAGGACTGAATTGTATGAATTGTGAAATTTGGGGCAAAATGGAAATCAACATTTTGCACTAAAACTGTTTTAGACAGCAGCAGTAGTCTAAATTTGAAAAATCACCAAAAATTATAGAAATTGAATTAGAGGATGAATAAAATATGAAATTAAATCTTATTGAGTCTAGTTTCTTATAAAAGAAATTATGTAAGCAATGGAATTGTAAATCATGAGATACAATAAATTTTGTGAGACAAGGTCAGAATGATTTCGAGTTCCCCTGTTCTGACTTTGAAAAATCATAAAAAATTGGATAAAAATAATTATGGGCTTAAATTTATATGTTTAGAATCTAAAATGAGTCTATTTTCAAGTAAAACAAACGAGGACATCATTAGAATCCTGTACAAGAAGAAAATTAATTTTTAGTGAAGAAGGGTCGGAACTGTCAGACAGCAGAACAGGGGAGACTTTAATGAATAAAATGTATTAATTGGCCTAACCAAAAATTATGAAATTTTTATGGTAAGAAGGTATATGAGTCTAGTTTCATGGAAAATTATATGATATTAATTTTGAGTTCTGTAGCTCAAGATAAAAATAATTTAGTGACTATAACACAGATGGACAGCTTGAATATTCACATAAGTAGATAGTGAAAATTATGGATAATGTTACCTACAAGTGTGTTGTTTATACTAAGGATGTGGAATGGAGAGGAGGAGGAGGAAAAATATGTATGAATATTCAGCTAGCATGGCTAATTTGTATGTTTTTGGCTCAAGGACTAAATTGAATAAAAGTAAAACTTTATGGGTAATTTTGTAAAAATATCGAAAATGACTAAATTGAAGGGAATGAATTGTTTTATTATCTAATTTAATAAATTGAATGAAATTATCAATTTAAGATTGGGTGAAATTTGGGAATATGGTAAATTACCAATATGCCCCTAAATCTTGGTATTTCTGCAATTTAGTCAGGTAGGTTCGTATATCCTGCATGAGCATGTAAATATGAAAATTTAAGTATTGTATCGTATTTTATATGATATTTTGAATTGAATATATGAAAAGAATGTTACATGAAACATGAAAATGAATACCAAATAATATAAATTAATTGAAATTATTCTGAAAATCTCGGTAATGCCTCGTATCCTATCCCGGTCTCAGGTACGGGTATGGGTATTACAATATAGTAGCAGCTTCGCAACAAGATCAGTTGAACGGTTGGATTCACGGGTGACATATCAGAACACTACCGTCCAAAGGCAAGCATAGATGTTTGAAATCCTTCTAACTAAAGCTTCACTATTATCCGCACTTGTTCTCCCTTGTAAGGAACGGATAAGGTTAAAATTATCGTTCTTTTCTTCCACTCTCCAATGTCCTATCTCCTAAGCAATTTAAAGTCCACCAAGCAAAACCCAAGTCTCTGCTTGTAGTACCGAGAAACATCCCATGTTTTGATAGAATCCTCTTAGCTAGTAATCAGAATGGTTTCAAATAAGCCCATCAGTAGCTAATCTACCATTCGCCTCCATTAGCACCAAGTCCACATTAATTTTAACCCAGCCCTCTGGTAGCCTCTTCCAAATCGACTACATGATAATGACATTCTCCTTATCATCATTACCACTATTAGCCTTCATAATATGTTTAGTCCATGCCAAACAATCTGTCAATATATCTTTCAAACCCCTACTCTCAACCCCAAACACATAAGCATTCCTATTCTTTTATATCCTCCAACACAACATGCCAAATAACACCTCTCACTCAATATCATTAACAACAATTCCACCAGTATTCTAAAGATTCTCAAACAACCAAGAAATAAAATTGGAAGAAAAGAAATTACTCTCAAAATAATTACCTCCAGCCAATAATCTCGAATAGCATGATCTCTCGTCTTTTTCCCTTAGCCACAAATCGAACAGTGATTATTAATCGTCATTCCTCACCGACACCTTATGTCATTCGTTAATAAGCGATCATTAGCAAGTAGATACAAGAAATGTTTAGTTTTGCGAGGTAACTTCCTTTTAAAAATATAATCCCACTTGCAATCCTTTGGCCCTCATCTATACTTTGTAAATTTCTCACATATCTTTGCTATTAAGAAACACTCAATATTAAGGTAACACCAAACCAATCGATCATGACCATCCTTCTCTAAAAGAGGCTTAATCATCAAAATCTTTGCTAAAGTAAGAGGAGAAAATAAGAGAGCAAATTGATCCCAAATCTAAGAGCCATTATCATTAACAAAGTTACTTACCATCAAATCCACAAATTTGAAGTTCAGATATGATTTCACAAAGTGCCTATATCCGAGATCCATGAATCATAAAAAAAACTCACTATTTTCCCATATCCAAAATATCATATTGTATTATTTAGAACTTCTGGCCATACTCTCGAGAGTGCCTTCCAAAGATCAGAACATCTTGTTCGATTAATAGATCAAGGCTATCTTCCTACAATCCAATATTTATTGCGCAAAGTTTAAACCCACATCGAGTAGTTATTAGATAAGATATCGAACCCCAAGCTTAAGCTAAGCTTTATTGCATTCAACCACCATTCTTAACCCAAGCCCAACATTATTCAAAAGAGTGGAACAATGTTCCCAATTCACCAAAGCTGGCTTGCACGAGCCATTAGATGAACCCCAGATAAACCCTCTAACAAAATTCTTAATATCCATACAAAAAAATGGGTAAACTCATTGTTTGCATAAAGTAGGTTGGAATTGCAAAAAGAACCGACTCAACCAGAGCCATTCGACCAGCCAAGGAAAGTAAGCTAACATTCCACCCAAATAATTTCCTTCTAACGTTATCCACAACAAACTGAAAGGTGTTAATCGAGGCTTTAGAGTGAAGCAATGCCATACCCAAATATTTCCTTAAATCACCAACTTGTCAAAATCCCACCAAGAAATTCTTGGAAAAGAAAAATTGTCTTACGTGCACTCGCTTTATGACCCAAAGTTGAACAAAAGGTATCAAATACTCGTTTCACCACCTTAGCTTGCGCCAAATTCGCTTTATAGAAAAAAAATAAGGTCATCCGCAAACAATAAGTGAGAGAGAGCTAGGCCCCTATTGGACAATTGAAACGAAACCTACTCCTTCTTTATCATTGTATCCTCAATAAGATGCACCAAACTTTCCATTCCGATCACAAATAAATACGAGGAAAGCGGATTGCCTTGAAACACACCCCTTTTTAGTATAAACTACTCAGTGAGTTCTCCGTTCCATAGTAACTACATTGTGGAGGAAGAAATGCAGTCAATTAATCGAATCAAGTAGTTTTGAAAACCAGCTTCAACCAAAGTGTTTTGTAAAAAATCTTAATTAATTTCGTCTTATGTTTTTTTCCAAATCAACTTTGATAGCCATCCAAGATTTCTTCCTAGAACATGTAAGCATAGTGTGGATGACCTCATGGATAAAAATAAAAATATTGTTTATGTTTCGACCAACAATGAAACTAGCCTGACAAGGCCTAATCAACTTCGGCATGATAAGCCGTAATATGTTCACAATTGTTTTAGTCACCACGTTCTGAAGCACAGTACATGGACTTATCGGCTAAAATTGTGTAAGATGTTCTTGGTTAAACACCTTCGAAGTCAAGTGGCTCAAAATTCAAATCGGAAAATGATTTAAAATTTTGAAATCATAAAATTACCTTATCCAAAATCAAATGATCTCACCCAATTCACAATACTACTTTAATTCATACTCTTAATAAAACTTTTAATTGAGTTAATGTTATGAATAAAATGACATTAACTCAATCGAAAAAAGATAAATTTTATTATAATATAAAAATATGTTAATGTGATAATTTTTCTAGTTTGATTATTTTTTTCATATTGGCTCCTAAATTTCGATACTATCTATAATAACCCAATTTTCGGCAGTACTGGAAATAGTAGTTTGGGAACTCCGTTTTCCAATGATCGAGTCAATAAATATTATTTGTCAATATTTATAAGGTTTTTATAATATTATACTAAACTTTGGTCTAATAATTTTAGTTATGAGGAAAGTTAATCAAGGTACAAGTGTATCAATTCAAAAGCTAGTGGTTTTGGAAATTGAGATATCGGGACCTCGTTTCTGTAAATCGAGCTCATAATTTTTTTATTAAATATTTGTAGAGCTTTTAAATAGGTGAATTGAATTTTGGTCCAGAAATTTTAATGATTGAATGGTTAATTAAGGAATAAGGACTAAATTGTAAAAACTATAAAAAGTTAGTTACTATTTATTTTATTAGCTAAAATGTATGATTAATTATTATTTGAGGATCTAAGAGATAATTAGACCCTAATTAACGTAAGTGGACAGTTAATGTTTTTTTATAAAGATTTTATATGTTAAAATTTTATTTAATTAATAATATTATATGTTAAAAATATTAAAACAAAAGGAATTTCTCCACCGAAAATAAAACACCAAAACACCATGGAAGAAGCTTCAAGGTTCAGCAAGATTGTCTTTCGGAGGTTTAATTGAGGTCTATTTTTCGTAAATTTTAGGTTTTTGATATCGTTATAGTTTAATCTAGCTAACATGGGTGTTAAATCATAAAACTGTCAAAGTTTTAGAATGTTTTTGTTGGTGGATTTTGATGTTTTTTTATGTTAAATAGCTTAGTTGTAAGCTTAAATTTGAAATATGTGTAACATCCCGAATTAGGGCCTAGTCGGAACAGTGGTTTCGGGACCACAAAAATGAAATAAAAAAATTTATTTTTATTATATTCTTATGGTCTATGATTTCACGAAATGATTTCGTGAAAATTTCGTTCGAAAATTTTGACGTTTGAACACTCAATTTAGCCAAAAGGACTAAATTGTAAAAAAATGCAAAATTTGAGTTTCAAATGTTAGAAGTGTCCAATTGTTATGAGTTTTTAAACTGGGGTCCTTAAATGGTAATTATACCATTGGTTAATTGTTGGACAAAAATAGACATGAAATGGATGTAATAAAATATTTTTAAGTTAGGGGCATTTTGGTAATCTAATAATTAAAAGAATTAAAAAGGGAAAATAAGCCAAAATTGGCTATCATCTTCTCCATCCAGCTGAAACTAGCATGGATACCATAGCTATGGTTTGGTTCAAGCTTCCAAGCTCATTTATCAAGGAAAATGAGATTCGGGCATAGATTGGAAATGAATGAGATTATGGACTAAATCGGAATAAATAGCCGAGCTCGCGTTCGAGGTAAGTTCATATGTCAATAATAATGCAATAATATCATTGTTTATGCTTGAACTTAAATTGATGTGTGAACATTATGTGGTGAATGTTTATATAGTTGATATGATGATTATATTATGTGATATATGCCTAAATGTAATTATGAGCAATGCCATGTTTATTTCATGAATATGAGAATGGTGAATTTGTAAGCATGAATGATATTATGGTCGTTATCCACGACATTACGAGCAAGTACGATAGAGATGCTATGTGCAATGAGAAAACCCCGTTTGAACCTTAGGAATAATTTAGGATACAAGTGATATGTCACTAGGAATTTAAAAATCTAAGCTCGTTGAGCGGTCCGAGTTCGTGATATATGTGAGAATCTGAACTCGTTGAGTGGTTCAAGTTCATGATCTATGTGGCATCTGAACTCATTGAGAGGTCCGAGTTCATTATGGATGCGAGCATCCGAGCTCGTTGAGTGGTCTGAATTCATAATGGATGTGATTCATGTAACATCCAAGCTCGTTGAGAGGTCCGAGTTCATTATGGATGTATACATGTTATGAGGTAGCTTTGGCTACATATGTATATGTGGCACTTAGGTGCAAGTTTCCACGTATCCAATAGTATTCCTAGTGTTCAACGAGTAATGTAATGAATGTGATGAAAGTCCCGAGGAGGGCATGTTAAAGAGGTATGGTTATATGATACACTACGATGAGTACAGGTACGTATGCTAAACTTATGAATAATGCCTTGGTAAAGATTGATTTATGATGAGCAAGTATATATACGTATATGATAAGTAAGCCAAAAGGGTTTGAATGATGAATAATCTTTATGGTTATGTTATTATGTCTTTGTAAAATTGCACATGAAATCCATGAAATGGTAAGTTCATGATTAGTTGAAAATGAACTTATGATAGTTACCATTATATTGCACTAAGACAGTGTTGGACATTAGCAGTTGTGTGACTTTCAAAATCCACCAAAACTTTTGGAAATTGAATTAGAGACTGAATAATTTATGAGATTAAAGCTTATTGAATCTAGTTTCACATAGAAGAAGCGGTGTAAGCAAAGAAGTTTCATATTATGAGATATTTGAACTTTTGTGAGACAGAGTCATAGTGATTTCAGACTCCCCTATCTCAAATTTGGAAAATCACTAAAAATTGTAAAAAATTGATTATGGTTTAGGATTTATATTACTAAATCCTTAATTAGTCTATTTTCAAGAGAAATAGATGGGAACATTAATCGAAACTCGTACTAAGAGATAATCGATTTTTAGTAAAGAAGGTTCGAAGCTATCAAACAGTAAAATAGGGGTAACTTTAAAGAATAAAATGTACTTATTTACTAAACCAAAAATTCTGAAAATTTCATGGTAAGAATATATTTGAGTTTAGTTTTAGGTAAAATTAGCGGATCTTTATTTGGAGTTCCGTAGCTCCAGATATAAATAATTTAGTAACTATGACTTGAGAAAACAGCATGACCAGAATATAAGTAAAAGTATAATTATGGTTATATTACCATAGAATCATGTTGATAATTTGCTTATTATTTTTATATGGGCTTACTAAGCTTTAAGCTTACTCCCTCCTCTCCATTTTTTTATTTTTGTTAGGTCAGCTCGGGGTTGGAGATCGTTGGAAGCAGCATCACACTATCAAGCTATCACTTTCGGGGTATTAATAAACCTAGAGTGTATTTGTGTGAGTGGTATGTATAGGGACTTAGTTATTAATATGTATTCTTATGATTTGGCCAAAATGTTGGTTTATGTTGGCTCATTGTATATGGCCATGAGATGTGGCTTATAATGATTTTGGCTTGTAAGCCTAATTATCCAAGTTATGTGCTATTACCCTGTAAAGTGGTTATATGTTTTGTTTTGATTGCTATGATTAGATGGATCAGGATATGTATGTTTGATGGTTATGTTGTGATTTAAATGATATACTATTGAACATGGTATAAGAATATAAGAAGTGATTAAAAGGGGCAAAGCTAAAAGAATACGAATGGATGTGTTTAAACTTGGTATTATACAAGTACGTGATGCACATGTATGTAGTCATGCAAATTCTATTTTTGAATCTTAATAAAGGATGGGTAATCATTAGATCGGTGTTATGGCATATGTTTATGAAGTGTTTAAGTATGTGAGGTATTAATGGTAACAAAAAGGCTAGGAAAATAGCCTAAGTGCCAGCCACACGGGCAGAGACACGGCCATGTGTCTCAGCCATGTGGAGGACACGGCCTAGCACACGGACGTGTGGCCTGGCCATGTGGTTCAATTTGTTTTGCTGACGTCATAAACAGAGAGTTACACAGCCTAAGGACACGGGCGTGTTGGAGACACACAGACATGTCCCTGTGTCCACACAGGCGTGTGACCCTATTTCATGAACATTTCTCTAAGTTTTCCCATAGCTTTCTAAAGTTCTTGATTTAATCTCAAACCGCCTTTAATGCATGTTTAGAGCCTCGGTAGCTCGTGTAAGGGACATTATGCATGTGATTGAATGTTTTTAATTTAAATGAAATTTTATGGCCCGGTTTTGCGTGTTTGTGAATGTTTAAGTCCGGTAACTCTTCGAACCCCGTCCCGACGTCGGATACGAGTAAGGAGTGTTACAATAGGACTAATTTGTAAAGTGAATTTTGTTAATTTTTAGTTTAGGGACTAAAATGTAAATATTTCAAAATTGGCATGAAATTTTGATAATTATTGAATTTATAAGGCTATACAATGATGAAATTGAAATCGGATTGAAAACCAAAGTTTAGAATTTAAAGATATAACCATTTCAGTTTTATGGAGTAAATTGAATAAAATGTGAAACTTTAGAGAAATTTTGGAAAAATAAATTAAGTTGTTATGTGTATATACTAAGATGCTATAAGGCTATTAAAATTGATAAATTGTAATGAATTATTATATATTAGGAATTAAATCAATCGGAGTTGAGCGAGAAATAGGAGAAATTATAGATTAGTCTCTAAGACTTTGTGGTTGTCATTTTCTAGGTAAGTCATATGGAACTTACTATATTCTATAATTAAGTTTGAATTGTATGTTTATTGGAACTTTCTATATTCTATTATTAAGTTTGAATTGTATGTTTATACCTATTAATTTTATATATATACAAGAATAATTTTTATTAATACGACATTTATCAGACTAAATTGTAAAATAAGAATTTTAAATGTTAATAGCGAATAGATGAGTATTATTATTGATTGAAGTTGTAAAATAATAAGTTGTATATGATGAAAACTCACTGTAAATGTATGTGAATTGTTATCGAAAATACGAAAAGCGATTGTATGGCTACAAAGATTGAATACCTAGGATACAAATTACATGTCATTAGGGTTTATGTAGTTTCAGGTATTAGTCTTTGTTGTTTTATCGATGACTATGGTCCTGCACTTGTTGCAGATTCTTTAGAACTCATGTTAGCAACTTTGCGTAAAGTTACCATCCTGGCCCACAGCTTGTGTGAGTAGGCCTATTTTTACAGCTCGTGTGAGCATTTATTTTTACATCTTGTGTGAACAACCTTGTTCTATGTGTCTGAACTATATTTACTATAGTTCTCTAGGCGAAAATAGTAAGTAAATGGATTCAAAATGAATAGAAAGATTAAATGTGAAAATCAGTTGATATACATATGAATGGAATGTAAATAAAAGATTGAATGTATTAAATTGTAATGTTGCAAATTGAGCATGATTGAATGTGATGTGAAAGAGAATTTGAGTATATGTGTTTATAAATTGAGCATGAATTGTATATCATATGATTTGCAATATTAAATCATTGTATAAGTATATGTGATTTGCATTAGCATTTCTTGATGTATAAATAAACTAACCTATTGGTTTTTTTTTGTGGGAATGTATACGGAAGTACAAGGAAGACAAGGATGTCATATTAATTACCAAATTGGTTTAATAAATTAATTTAGTTTAAGGTCATGGTATATTATGTAAATTTCATACGAGCTTACTAAGCATTCACAATGTTTGTCTTGTTTGCTTTTCTATTCCTGTATAGATTATTTCGCGAAACGTGGTGATCGGATCATACCAAAGCTCACACTATCAAGCCTTCTATTCAATGGTTTCAATCGTTCTAGACCTGGTTATGTGGCATGTGTCTAGGTTTAAATGTGATTAAATGTTTATTTTGGATGTTGAGGAAATTATTCTTGGCTATAAAGCTTGTTTTGGGATGTGTATATGTTACGTATATAGGCTTTGAATTGTATAAGTGTTTTTTTTTAGTTATGAAAGTTAAGGTTCATATATCATGCTTGATCTTGAGGGCTTATATAATATATATAAGCTTTTAAATGAATATGTGCAAAAGTTCATGACGATGATGGAATGTTTAAGTATAATAGTCATAGTGAATGCTAATCAATGTGGGAATATTAGTATTGAGATAACTAATGGTTTGACCTTAGAATGTGAAATGGTAATATTGGCTTATGGCATGAATGGTACTAAACTAGTTGAATGATTTCAAATGTTTTGTAACTTTTTCTTCGTGATGGGGTCATTGTGGAATATTCGTTAGACATTAGTAGGATGTTATATGACATATTTTGGTTTAGCTTTGAGATGTTTTGAGCAGGTTTAAAGTTGTCAAAATGTATTTTTGAAGTTACCTTGATGGTTGGTTTTGATACAAGCACTTAAATGACATATTTTGGTGCTACATGATCGTCTATCACACACGGGCTTGTGACACGATCGTGTGCCACAGGAAAATAAGTTGCATTTATGACACACGATCTCAGTTAGTTACACGGCCATGTAACTTTTGTTGGATTTTTGCATTTACGTCCACATAGATTCAGTGAGTTTTACGACATGGATACATAGCTGTGTGACTCCAATTTCACACGGTCTCCAATTGTAACATGGCCTAGGCACACAACCATGTGGCCCTGTTTTAAAAATTTTTCCTCAATTGTTGAAAAGTTTTTTATTTAGTCCTTATTTGTACTCAGGTCAACTTAAGAGCTTTCATAAGCTCAAGTAAGACCTAAATTCAATTATATACTATAATATTTGAATGTTTATGACAAGATAGATTATTTAAAGAATTTATTTATGCTTTAATTGATCTGTAACTATAGATACGTTGCATATTAGTCCTAGTTAAATTCTAGGTTGATATTTAGGCATACATAAGCTTGTATAAGGCTCAAGAAAAGTTATATTTAATTATTATAACTTGAATTGACTATTATTGTGTGACTCATGTTTTATTTGAATGTTAATTGTGTATTTATGAAATAGTTTCATGTTTTAATTGAAATAAGGATTATGAATTGTTTTTAGGGTTAAATATAAAATTAGCACCTAAACTTGTTCACTTCTCCCAGATTGGTACCTATGGTTTTTTTGTCCCAAATTGGTACTCGAACTTTTTTCCCGTCCACTAGTTTGGTACCTAAGCCTAACAGCGTTAAGATGTTACTAACGTGGTAATGTTAGCCATTCATGTGGTGCCACGTGGACTACTTTTGTAGATCCTTTTCTTTTTCATTTTCCCTTTTTTTTCTTTTTTCTACCCTAGTCGCCCTGCATCTACACTGCTGCTAGGCCACCGTCCAACCTCCTTCGGTGAGCTCTCCGACCAACAACGACACCATCATATTTTGCCTCCCTTGAAAATCCATCATCAGCTATTTTTGTGTTCATTTTTTGGTCTGTTTCTTCAATTTGTTTAATCCTCGCGTGAGAAAGTAAAAGAAAATAAAGATGCATTAGAGAGAAAGGTGAGAAAATTTTAATGAACTGATTTCAATTTTTTTTCATGCTCAAATTCATAGCTAATTTTTAGGTTTTCTTTTTTGTTCTTTGTTTTCAAAGGTTGAATCGAAAAATCGATGAAGGAATCAGAAAAGAGTTTAGATCCACAATTATGGCATGCATGCACTGGACCCAACCCCAAAATTTCAAATCTTCTTTATTACAGACTGAAGCAAATTTGCAACAAAAGAAAAAATTTTCTTTGTAAAACACTTAGTCTAATCTAAAAAATTTAGAGTTTTAGTTCAGATATTTCCTTTGTTAGGAACTAACCTAAATCTTTAAAATAAAAATATATCTTTTTTAAAACCCATCCATTCCAATCAATTCTCAGCCACATGAGTTCCTCCATCAATAGTACAAAAAAGGAAGGGAAAAGCTCCCCAAAATAATGCCAGAAAGTCTCCTTGTACAATCTTATCCTCCTGACATGGATAAAATAATAAACTGGATTAAATTGTTTTCAAGCTTAAATACATAGTTATTTTTTGGTTTTTTTTCTTCTTCTTTGTTTTCAAAGGCTGAATCAAAAAATCAATGAAGGAATCAAAGAAGAGCTTAAATCCACAGTTATGGAATGCATGTACTGGACCGAATCCCAAAATTTGAAATTTTCTTTATTACATATTGAAGCAAATTTGCAACAAAAGAAAAAAATTTATTTGTAAAACATTTAGTCAAATCAGTGAAATTTAGAGCTTTAGTTCAGAAATTTCCTTTGCCCAAATATGTAAAATAAAAAATATCTTTGTCCGAAACCTATCCTTTCCAATTGATGCTCAGCCCCATGAGTTCTTCCATCAACAATCCAAAAAATGAAAAAGGGAAAAGCTCCCCAAAATAATGCTAAAAAATCTCCTTATACGATCTTATCCTTCTAACATAGATGAAAGTTTGAGAGGGGGTGCTCATATCGGAGAGTGGTGGTTCATATCAATAGTGACGACGACGGTGGCAATGACGCAAGAAGAATATAAAAAGGGGGGAAAGAGAAGAAGGAAAGAAAAGGGGGGTTAGGAGGAACGTGAAAGGAAAAATGGAAAGGTAAAAAATAGAAAAATAGAAAAATTAAAAGAAAAAATAATGACATCATCATGATGTCACTAGTGACATGTGTCGTTGTTTGATACTTCCACCTGTCCCAAGCTTAACGGTGTTTAAAAAAAGTACCAAACTAGTTGGCAGAAAAAAGTTCAGGTACCAATCTAGGACAAAAAAATCATAAGTATCAATATAGGAGAAGTGGACAAGTTCAGGTACCAATTTTATATTTAAACATTGTTTTTATTGTTTAATTGAATATTTAAAGCTAGAATTATCTGTGATTGCTCCGTTAATTGTTGTAACATCCTATAGCTCGGGTTTGATGACCAGACCGGGTGAGGGTAATTACATTTGGTAGTACTAGAACTACAGTTTAATTGATTCTAGGACTGAACATAACATGTGTTGAGAATGACTCCGTTTTCTTATAGGTTTACTATGTAGGCGGAGTTTAATCGTGAAATATCAGGTAAGGTAAGTGGTAATGTTTAAAATCAAAGATCTAGTCTTAGTGTGCTATTTTGCAAAGACCAAATAGTGAAATAAAAGGTGTTTTCTTTTAAAAAAATGAACTAATGGTTCTTAGAGATCCCCGAGCTAATCTTGCAGCTACACAACCTCCATCCCCAATTGTGCCTTCCATGGTAGTCTCTTGTCCTCAAAATCTGGTAAGTGTTCACATAATTCCAATTGAAAATATTAAAAAATGTGGAATTGAATAATTCAGGGATAAAACTAATAATGATTCAGTCAAAATCGAATATTGTTGGAAAATACTCAGTGAATTTTTTATGAAATAGTATGTTCTTTTGAAAACATTTTGAAACGCTATGTCACTTTGAAAGATGAAGCTTATTGGAGATGAATAATTTTGATAATAGTTGTTCTTAAAGATTGAGTAAATTGCAATTTCCTCTAATCAAAGTTCAAAAAGAAATACACCAGCAGATAGTATCTAGATAAGAAGTACAGAGAATTTCTAAAGCTAAAATAGAGAATTATGTCCTTAGTAGAGAATGAATGAGAATTTATCGGACTCCGTAAATATACCAAAGATATTTTATCGACAGAAGCTGAAATGTATACTCGTTTTGAATGGGGTTTAAACAAATACATAAATGTCAGTGAGAGCTCTAAAATTGAAAGAGTTTGTAATTTTATCTGAACGATCACAGAAAATGGAAGAGGTATGCAATGAAAGGGAAAATTCCAAGTTGAGACTCTAAGATTCCAGTAAACAGAGTACAATTAAATCGTTTCTGACTCCTCCATTGAAGAAATCAAAAGATGTTTATAGTCATTTCACTTCTTCATCAGGATTTTCAGAAAAGATAAGTCGAACTCGAGTAACTTGAGAGCCTCGACTACATAGCCAGTAATCACAGTGTTCGTAGAATAGATAGATCAGTTTGAATTCATAGTGGAAAACTCATTGAAGTGAGTGTTGACTAAATATAAAGGCTTATATTTAGTTGGTTCTTAGGAACAATGGAAATGAGATTGTCTGAACTGAACAGATCAATACAAGAGACAAAGTATGAAATCTATGACCACTCCTCAGAAAAGTAGACGATCAAGAATATAATGATAGCGTAGGGGATAGTGAAGTGTGAGATTAAAGATACGGCTATCAGATCTGAAGCTCAAGCTACTATCAAAACTTATGCTATTTTGAGTTCATAGGGAGGTTGTTGTTCCTAATGTCATTACGGGTACATCTCCTTAAAATTTGATATTATTCCTAATATAGATTGGTTAACTTGTTAAAAAATGGTAGAAATTGTAAACAGAAAGTGGATTGTACTATGATAATAGAACAGTAAATTAATTAGTGATCGATATGACATATCTAAATATCCCACCAATATCATGGTGATGTTATCTGCTCAAATACTGATCTAAGAAGGTCTTGTATTTTAGATACATAATATATAGATTGAAGATAAAACAACTCTAATGGTTAATGTATTACTTAATGTGTTCGTAGAAGATTTGTCAGAGTTTTCGCCTAAAGGAAAAGCTGAATTTGTTATTGAATTAGCATTGGAAATTGCTTCAATATCTATTACACCATGTAGTATAGCGTCGACAATATTGAAAGAATTGAAGCCTCAGTTGCAAGAGCTATTAAACTAAGAGTTCATTTATTTGAGTGTACCACCTTAGGATACTTCGGTCCTAATTGTGAAAAATAAAGATGAAACTTTTAGATTTCATATTAGTTGCAGAAAATTGAATGAAACTATTGTAAATAATAGATATTTGTTGCTCCATACTGATAACATTATGATTTACATAAGGAATAGAGATAAACTTGATCAACATCTAAGATCTGTATTGAATACTTTTCGAGACAAGAAATTGTATGCAAAATTTACCTAATGAGAATTCTAACTTCTAGAAGTAAGATTTCTAGGACATGTATTTTGGGATAAAGGCATTCGTATTGGTCCAAACAAAATATCATCAATTTTTATTTGGAAACCTCCGAAAAATGTATAGAAGAGCACAATTTTGAAGAATGAGTAAGTACTACAAATGGTTAATTGAGGCTTTGTGGAGGTCGTATAACCATTAATGAAACTATTACAGAAAACTACTAATTTCATCGGGTTAGGAAATGGTTGACAGAGTTTATTATGAATACTCATTTGAGTTGGAGTTATGACAATTTTATTCTCAGTAGACTTGAGAACCAAACTAGTATATCTTTTGTAACACCCCAAACCCGGCCCAGACGTTATGGCCGGATCCGACATGCCACATTGAAGTGTTCAAAACATTTTATATTGTTGATCCAGAAAAACCTACATAGTGTTTTACAAGATAATTTCATTATAGGTTAAAGTGAATGGAAGCTGTGCACTAGGTAAGAAACCGAAAAAGAGGTGGTGAGTCCATCAGACTGCTTAAGTACCAAGCTCCCTTCGGATCCAATCCTAGACATGCATACCGCCATTGCCACACCTTAAGGTCATGGATATTTCTAGGAAACCGATTTGATTAAGTCATTTTTAGGAAAAGTGATTAATTTTGGAAAATACTCTCATTGCGGAAGCTTTGCTTGTTGTCGTGTTATTTTGAAATCAATTGTTGTTTTTGAAAACGCGCCCTAAAGCTATCCAATTTCAATAGTTAAAATAAGTAATACCTATCTTAGTAATACATATTAAAACCATCAAAAATAATTAAGCGGCCTTATTACATTTAAAAACCCAAAACTTCAAACGTAAATAAGAGGATGTCCAGTTCACCAGAAGAAAATCAAACTTTCAGAACGGGTGGCCACTTCGAATCCCCTCACAGCTCCAAGCCCACTATGGCTGGGGATTTCCTGCGTGGATGAAAATAAAAGGGGTGAGTTTGGGGAAACTCAGTGTGTAAGGAAAACACATTCAAAGCCCAAGTTAGCTCAAGCCTATTGGGCCTAAGCCCATTCAGGTAATAGTGGTACTGGACCAGAGCCCTTTTCAGATTACAATAAACTGGGCCTTAGCCCCTTATTCAGATAACAGTATGGCTCATAGGCCCATTTCAAAATACATGCAACATCAATAACATATGCAAGCCCATTTGGGGAGACTACTCAACCCACCAACCACTACACTCCACCCGTACCAGCCCTACACTCCATGTGGGGAATAGCTCAACCCACCCAGCCCAACACTCCATAGTTGCAGCCTTGCTGCTCAGTTAACAGTAAATTGAGGCAAAGCCTCCAGTATGTGGACAAGCCACTTTCAGTACTTCCTCCGTCAATATCCCAATCCCATGCATCAGATAATAACAACATGGCATGCAGTAAATAACAACTGTCAAACATGCATTTAGGTCAATTTAACCCTAGGGGTATTTCGGTAATTTATCTACTAAGGGTAAAACTGTAAATTTTCCACTTTTAAAGGTATTTCAGTAATTTATCTATTTTAGGGTTTTTCATGCATATTCCTACTTTTCACGTACTAACAGAATCACGTACCGAGGGTTCTTACCGAATTGGGCCCGTTGGCCCATCATTCCAATTTTGGCCCATTAAGCCCAAAAATATCGAGGGCACAGAAATCATGCACTTTGCAGTCCAAATTTTGCAGCTTACCAAAAACATTAATCGATTTACCTCACGAGCATTCGCACACTCGCAAATCTACAAAATACCAGTTTTTGGCATTTCTGCTTTTCCACTTTTGCCGATCCAGACTAAGAAAGAGGGTGTTAGTTACACACCTGTTTGCGACGATATGCTGACGAGATCCACACACGAACTACCTACAATTTGATTACTAACACGTTAATCTAACTATTCAAATACGAACTACATATTAACCCCTTACAATATTCGGCAAACCACACCTACAGATCATAGTAAGCTTATAAGAAAACAATAAGCAACTCATTAACAAATTTTTGTCAATGTTTACCACATAATCATAATTTCACTGCAAGTTGTCTTCCTGAGCAATAGTCACTAAATTATTTATAACTGGAGCTACGAAACTCCAAATCAAGTTCCGTTAATTTTCCCTGAAAATAGACTCATATATCTTCTATCCATAAAATTTTCAGAATTTTTGGTATGGCCAATCAATACCAGATTTTTCTTAAAGTTTCCCATGTTTCACTATTTGACTAATCTGATCATTCTTCATTACGAATCAAATTTCTCATTGTACAGAATTCAAAATATGTTCTCGTTTATTTCATTTTAGAATAGACTCATTAATATTTAATTACATAATTTATTCAACTTCTAACTCATCTCCCACAATTTATAGTGATTTTCCAAATTTACGTTACTGCTGCTGTCCCAAGCAGATTTATTACCAAATCACTCTTTCACACATAACTTGCATGCATGTTTTTTTTAAACATGTATATCACCAATTAATCATCACATATCTATGATTTTACTTAAGTATAATCTCCATTTTATCATTTTAAAGCACAACATATTAACCGATTTTTCCCCTTAGCATCTAAGCACATGCATGCTCATTTGTTTGGCTCAACTTCACATATCTTCCATTTTTCATCAAAAGAACATGAAACAACAATCATTTCCTTCATTTTAATTCATGACCAAATGCTCACAACACAACCAAAAACCAAAATATGCTTCAAGAGTTAAGGTAGAATCAAGAAGAACTCATGAACATCAAGATAGAAGCAAACTACCATGAACTTACCTTCAATTTTCTTCCCCAAGTGATCGAACATTCAAGAGCTTTCTCCTCTCCTTTCTCTTCTCTAACTTTAGGCTATGATGAACAAAGATGGACAAAACTTTGTTCTTTTCACCCCTTTTTCTTTTAATAAAATTTCATATTTCATTCATTTAATTCTTTAATACAAAAGACATGAAATGCCCATCATGGAACATTTACCTAAACCATTATCATGGAACATTTACCTAACCCATTATCAATTTGTACCATGAATTATGGATATCAAGTGCTCATATTGTCTACAACAACATGATGGCTGGCCACTTCATGTAAAATGGGAGGTTTGTCATGCAAATCCTCCTATTTTGCACTCCTATTTATTTGGCCACTTCAATTTAGCCTATAGCATTTTCAAACATTTTCACATAGGTCCTATTTCATAATTTCACCCCCTTTTTCTTATGGAACAAAAATTAACTAAAATTACCGGGTTCTATCTTAAGCTTGAGCCTTCTAGAGGCCCACTAACATAATTAAACCTATGCCAACATTCACAGAATTCCCAAAAATTGGGGCGTTACATCTTTAAAGAATTCAAGGATTTCATGAATACAATTTGAAGTTTTCTAGTTAAATGAAGATTTGTACTTCCGAATTTAGTATTGATGATAACAAAAACCTACATATTTTTAATTGTTTGACTATGTCGAAAGATTCAAAACTAAAATGAGATAACTTACATAAAAATCATAGCAGTACCTATTCGTGTTATCAGGTTAGTACTAGAGTGTATAGTTTTATAAAATAGTTGTATTGGTTTTAAAGTATAAGAAGAGAGATTTTAGAATATATGACAAAAAGTTTGTTGCGTTAGCAAGCTAAAGCCGAGCATCGAGTTCCATCAGGTTTGTTGCAACCTCTGATGATTCTGGAGTGGAAATGGGATAAAGTTAATGTGGACTTTGTATCGTATCAAGTTTATTGCTATCATCGAAAAAGAAAGACACAATCTGGGTTATTGCTGACAGACTCACCAAATCCAAACATTTCATTTAGGTTATAATAAATAACTCACTTGAAAGTTCTAATTGTAGAACTCCATTACACTAGTCAAAATTGAGTGAAAGAAAAGTAGTTAGGACTGATTTGATCAGAGAAAAAGAAGATAAATTCTACATTATCCGAAACTTTAACGCCCTCACGCCTGAGACCGTCGCCAGAGTTGAGCTTGAGGTATTACTAAACTTAATTCATTAATTAAACAGCTCAAACAATTTATTTTTAAAATTTCCAGACAAGCTGGCTAACTACATCACAGTCGCTTAAAAATTCATATCTCAAGTTATGAAACTTGAAATTAAGATCTGTAAATTTTTCCTGAAACTAGATTCATATATCTATCTACTAATTTGTTTTCTAGAATTTTTGGTCAGGCCAATTAGTACAGTTTATTGATTAAAGTCTCCCCTGTTTCAGGGTTTGACTACTCTGACCCCTGTGTATTACGAATCAGATATCTCCCTGTACAGAGTTTTAACGATTATGCCATTTGTTTCTCATAAAACTAGACTCAATAAGTAATCTATACATATAAAACATGACTTCTAATTATTTTTGTACAATTTATGGTGAATTTTTAAATTCAGAACAGGGGATTTAGAGACCACTATGACCCTGTTCCACCAAAACTTAAATATCTCATAAAATATAACACATTTACCTGTTTTGTTCCATCCATATGAAAATAGACTCATCAAGCTTCAATTTCATAACTTATTAAATTATTCATTCAAAATTATAAACCGTTAATTCATATTCGGGAATACTCATACGAGCACATAAACGGGAAGCTCTCTCTTAAGCCATATAGCAAGAAGCTTATCCAGGCTGTATAACGGGAAGCTCATAAGAGCCATAATCAAGAAGCTCATGCGAGCAAATAAAGGGTAGCTCTGAAGAGCCATTAATTAGGAAGCTTCGGATAGCCATATATCGGGAAGTTCAAGCGAACCAATATCGGGAAGCTCGAGAGAGCTATTAACGGGAACCTCACAAAAACCATATAACGGGAAGTCGAGAGGACCAAATATCGGGATGCTCATGAGAGCTAATAATGGGACACTTTTTCGAGCTGTGGTGTGTCCGCAACACATATAGAACCATAACAAATTTGGGAACACTGTATCCATCGAATTTCATTTATTCAAACATGACTTAATATTTGTCGGGCATTGTCAAGTATGTGATCAATTTCATTATATGGCATTTATACAATTAAAATATACAACATCCAATTCAAATATATAAATATACACAATTTAGTTACACAAACTTACCTCGATAACTATTCGTGTATACAAAATCTACTAATCTGACACTTTTTCTTTTCCTCGATCTAACTCCATATTTAGTCTATCCGGATCTCTATGAATGAATTTAACATCAATTTAATCCAGTTCATACTCAATTCAATCCAATTCACATTTTAGGCAAAATTACCATTTTGCCCCTATACTTTTAATTAATTCTAATTTTGTCCCTAGGCTCGGAAAGTGAAATTCATGCAATTTAATCCTTATTCCAAACCTAATCGATTTTTACATATAACATTTTCATCCCATGTATTTCATAAAAGTTAGAATTTTTTCATAAATTTTACATCTTTTCAATTTAGTCCCAAAATCATGATTTCATCAAAATTTCCTTAACAAAAGTTGTTTATATATCAACAACCTTTCATTTTCTATCATAAAATTTCATAATTCAACTATATTCATTCATGGAAAAACCTAATACTTTTATAAATTTACAAATTAATCCCCGAGATAGCTAGATTAAGCTATTACGATCTCGGAAACATAAAAATCATTAAAAACGGGACTTGAGTACTCACCTAATTGAGCTAAATAAGCTTGCTACCTTCAAGCTCTTCTAACTAGGGTTTCCATGTAAAATAATTTAGGAAAGATGATGAAAAAAATGATATTTTGTTATTTAATCATTTATCATCTTTTATTATTTCCACTTTCCAATTTAGTCCTTTTTCTTTATTAGATTTATCCATGATGAATCATCATACTTATCTACTAACTCCTCTTAATGGTCTAGTTGCCATATAAGGACCTCTAATTTTGAATTCCATAACTATTTGATAATTATAGCTACTAGAACTCAACTTTTGTATTTCATGCAATTTGGTCCTTTTATCAATTAAACATGTAATCGGTCAAAAAATTTTAACGAAATTTTTATATGATATTCCTATCACAATGCAGATCATGACATAATATTAAAATAATTTTCTTTCTGAACTTGAATTTGTGGTCCCGAAACTACTATTCCGATTTCACTAAAAACGGGTTATTACAAATAACCCCATAGCCTTTTTTTTATTATTAACAGAGGTATCAAAGTTTATTTTTGCATAACCACTCAGTGGTTTCTCCCACCTTTTACATGCAGGAGTAACAAGTAATAAGCTATAACAGCCCATTTTTACTCAAATTGGAACAGTGGTTTTGGGACCACAAATCCGAAGTCAAAATATTTATTATATTATTACTTTAATGTTTACAATGTGATAGAATAATTGTGTGAAAATTTCGTTAAGAAATTTTACCGTTTGATTTGTTAATTTGGTACAAAGGACTAAATCGCGTAAAGTGAAAAATTAGAGTTCTATAAGCTAAAAGGGCTTATTAGTTATGAAATTAAATAGTGGAGGTCCTTATGTTGTAATTATACCATTTATATTATAAGTGGACAAGTATTAAGTTATTTTTGTGTTTTATAACCAAGGTTAATTTTGGTATTTAGTTAATAAGCTTAAAATAAATAAAACAAAAACAATATTCATATTTATTTCTCCATATCCAATTGATTTTAAAGAGAAGAGAAGTCATTATTTTAGGGTTTCAATCAACCAAGCTTCCTAGCTCAATTGTAAGTCCGTTTTTGTCACGTTTTTAATGATTTCTATGTTTTTGAGATCGTTGCAACCAGGTCTAACTAGCCTAAGGACTAATTTTTAAAACTGTTAAAGATTTTAAATGTTTCCATGGATGAATAAGCATTTATTTTTAAGTTTCTTGATAGATTATGAATGCTTGTTGATAGATATACAAGTTTTGTTAAGTGATTTTTAATAAAAATGCAAATTAGGGGCTAAATTGTGAAATGTGAAATAAATGAAAATTTTGGGCTTCTATAAGCATGATAAATATGCAGCTAGGCTTTGGTTGTGATGAAATTGAATGAATTTTGTTTTACGAGCCTAGGGACTAAATTGTAAAATTGTTGAAATATTAGGGGCAAAAGTGTAAATGTTCTTTAATGAGTGTTTTGGATTAAATTGAATAGATAGATAATTGAATAAGCTGAATTTGATATTATATAGATGAAGAAAAGTGAAATACGAACTTAAATTGGGGAAAGCACAAAGTCTCGGATTAGTTGACCCGTGTCCTCATTTTTACGTCCGAGGTAAGTTCGTATGTAATAAGCATTGATATAATTATATTTTAAATGCTTTGATATTGTATGAATTGTGAATTCGACTCTACGGATACGTTCAACGATGTTTCCGCTTTTAAACTCCCAGTTGAACCTTAGGAATAGATTAGGATACATGTGACATGTCATTAGGGGATATATTGATTTGGCTTCTGGCCATGATATCGGCACTTTGGGTGCGAGTTACTTTGATTTGGCTTCGGGCCTAGATATCGCACTTCGGGTGCTAGTTACTTTGATTTTGCTTCGGGCAATGATATCGACACTTCAGCTGCGAGCTTCACTGATTTGGCTACGGGCCATGATATTAGCACTTTGGGTACGAGATTTATTGAGTTGGCTTCGGGCCATTGTAACACCCCTAACCCGAATCCATCGTCGGACTAGGGTTAAAGGCATTACCGGACAAATCAGAACATTTAACATTCATTTAGTATACATCATATCATCAGAGATTAAACATCAATAAAGAGTCCCTCATATAGGTCATCGAGACCTTAAACATGCTTTAGAAAGGGGTCTGGACTAAACCGAACACATATAAAATTTTTTGAAACCTAAACATTTCTCAAACAAGTACAGGTCACACGCCCGTGTGAACAGGCCGTGTGCCTCGCACGACATTAGACACGCCCGTGTGTCTTGGCCGTGGTCAAGCCTGACTTGGGTCACATGGTTAGCCACACGCCTATGTGCTTTGGCCGTGTTTGGGCCTGACTTACAAATGTATGGTACCCCAGGGGACAGAAGGCCTTGCAACATAGCCGAGACACACACCTGTGTCTCACACGACTGAGACACACACCTGTGTCTCTGCCCGTGTGGACAAAAATAGGCCATTTGAATAACCAATTTGCCACCCCAAAATGGGTCAACCTAAAAGCAAAGAAACAAGCATATTTGCTCAACCATTTCAGCCAATATCTACACCAAATCATACATAATTCATGCCAAAACATTACCAATCATTTCCATTCTCAATTCATACCAAAACTTAAACTAACATCATACCTAATCAAATAATCGATACATCATTCAAACATATACTATGAACTTACCAAACTTGACATTTTTACCATTTCGTTTAACCAACCAAAACATACCAAATTGTACATTGGCATCACACATTATATACCATTATCAAATTATAAGTTCAAATATAAACTAGCCAAATCACATGGCTAAATATATATATATCTCAAAACATAATTCCACAACTACTAGTCTATACATGCCATACTTCAAAATTTACATTTTCAAAATACCAAAAATGAGGTTCGATAGTGTAGTGACGATCCTTAACGATTCCCGAGCTTGCAGTAGCTTCAATATCTATAAAACAATGCAAACACACATAAAGTAAGCTTTCAAAAGCTTAGTAAGTTCGTACCAAAAATCATCAATACATAAATACTTATAAATTATTAAATCATCTATCAAATTTATACCAACATAATCCATATGTTCATACCAAATTAATGAGCTTCACATACATAATAGCATCTACCACATAGGTATCGTACATACCTGAATATTTTCGTACTTATTCACTTTCATTCTCACTTTTCGTTTAAATATTTTAAGACTTTCCCAAATTATTCGTGCTTTGAACATCCTCCCACTTAGTGCTGTAACAGTTATCTGAAGCTAGTACAATTCCGCACACTTAGTGCCATCTCAATTAACCGAACTAAATCGGTATCACACACTTAGTGCCTCTTATAGCCGAAGCTAGTTTAAATCGCACACTTAGTGCCAAATATCATTGATTTACCATCGTATTAATCCAAACCAAGAATATGTATAAATCCATGTATAATCAAAGTATCAAAACATACTTATAACATCATGTTTTTCGTACGAACTTACCTTATACTCGGAATTTTCGACTCGGACTGTTTACTCTACAATCTTCGACTTCCCGAGGTCTAAGTCTGAATCCTTCTTTTCTTGATCTATATGTATTCAAAACTAACCCTTCATTCAAAACCACCCATAGACACATTCTTAAGGCATTTTGCAAACTAGTCCTCACATTTTCATATTTCGACACTTTAGTCCCTAATTTACAAAATCACAAAATTTTCTTGTACACAAGCTTATCCAAATTTTCATAGCTCTCATGTAAATCCATATTTTTCATTTATTTCACATTTAGTCCCTCAAAATAACATTTTTACAATTTAACCTAAAATACTCAATTTCATCAAAAATCCAAAGACAAAACATGTAAACCCAATATCAAGCTTTCATAATTCATCAACTAACATCACAAAGCTCATAGTTTCATCAATGGCACATTTCAAAATCATCATCAAAATCATAAATTGAAGCTTGGGTTTGATAATATACGAAGCAACGATTACAAAAACGTAGAGATTATCAAAAATCGAGCAAAACACATACCTTAATTTGGCCACACAAGAACCGAGTATCAAAATCCTATTTTTAGCTCTTTTCCTCGCTTCATTCGGCCATGAAGATGATAAAATGGCCATTATTATCACTATGTTTAATTGTAATTGATTTAATAATACAATTACCATTTTAGCCTTAATGAATTAATATTACAATTCCACTAACTCTAGGCATAATGGTCCATCCATTCTTCAAATGGTTTTATAACATTATAAGGACTTTATAATTAATAAGTCATGGCAATTAAGCACCTTAACTCCTAGCACACAACTTTTACATTTTACACGATGAAGTCCTTTTATTTAATTAAGCACACATACGATTAAATTTTCACTTGAAACTTTCACACCTACTAATTCACACATATTAAGCACGGAAAATAATATTTAAATTTTTTTTGACTCAGGTTTGTGGTCTTGAAACCACTATTCCGACTAGGGTCAAAATCGGACTGTTACAATTCTCCCCCATAGGGATTTTTGCCCCTGAAAATCTTACCGTTAAACAAATTCGGATAATGTTGTCTCATAACATTTTCAAGCTCCTACGTGGCCTCTTCGATACCGTGTCGATGCCATATCACTTTAACTAACGGAATTTTCTTATTTCGCAGCTCTTTAACCTCGCGAGCTAAAATACGGATTGGCTTTTCTTCGTAAGTCATATCAAACTGAATTTCAATCTCAGATGGAGGAATCACAAGCGAAGATCGGATCTATATCGTTGAAGCATCGATACGTGAAACACATCATGAGTCTTTTCTAACTTTTGTGGCAACAACAATCTAAATGCTCCGGCCCAATACGCTTGGTAATCTCATACGACCCAATGAACCTCAGACTCAATTTGCCTTTTCTACCAAATCGAATCACTTTCTTCCACGGAGACACTTTTAAAAACATTTTATCACCGATCTGAAACTTAATGTATTTTCTTTTCAAATTCGCATATGATTTCTGACGATCGGAAGTTGCTTTCAAACTATTTCGGATCATTTTCACTTTTTGTTTAGTTTCTTTTATCAAATCAACTCCGTGAATCTTATTTTCGCTGAGTTCAATCCAATACAAAGATGTATGACATTTGCGACCATATAAAGCTTCGTATGGTGCTATTTTAATGTTGGACTGAAAACTGTTATTTTAAACAAATTCAATCAAGGGTAGATATTGTTCCCATGTACCTTCAAACTCAATAATGAAACATCTCAACGTATCTGCGAGTATCTGAATAATCCGTTCAGATTGACCGTCCGTTTGCGGATGAAAAGCAGTACTAAAGTGCAATTTAGTACCTAGAGCATCTTACAATTTCTTCTAGAATCGTGATGTGAATCTCAGATCTCTGTCTGATACTATAGACAATGGCACACCATGCAATCTCACAATATTATAGATATATAATTCAGCTAATTTATCAAGCGAGTAATCAAATCGAACTGGAATAAAATGAGCTTATTTCGTCAAACGATCAAATATAACCCAAATTGCATCTTTCTTTCTCGGAGATAGGGTAAACCCGAAACAAAATCCATGGTCACTCGATCCCATTTCCACTTTGGAACTATAATCGGTTGTAACAATCCTGGTGGTACCTGATGTTTAGCTTTAACTTGCTGGTAGATCAAACATTTCGAAACAAAGTCAGAGATATCTCTCTTCAGTCCAGACCACCAATAATGTTGTTTCAGATCGTTATACATTTTCGTATTACCCGGATGCACAGATAAACGACTACTATGAACTTCACTCAAAATCATTTGAATTAATTTTGGATTTCTCGGGCAAATTCTATCTCAGAATCTCAGACAATCATCTTTATCAACTCTGAATTTTGAATCAGACTCTACATCACACTGAGCTCGTTTAGCTAAAATCTCATTATCAATCTTCTGAGCTTCGATAATATGCTATAAGAACAAAGGTCTTACTTTTAATTCAGCTGAAACTGAACCATCATCAAATAGAACTAAATGAGCATTCATTGCACGCAAAGCAAACAATGATTTTTGACTCAAGGCATCAGCAACAACATTTGCTTTTCCCGGATGATAATCAATTACAAGTTCATAATCTTTTAGCAGTTCTAACCATTTTCTCTGTCGCAGATTCAGATCTTTCTGAGACATCAAATATTTCAAACTCTTATGATCAGAGATACGTGACACTTCTCACTGAACAAATAATGACGCCAAATCTTTAGAGCAATCACAATCGCAGCTAATTCAAGATCGTGCGTTGGATAATTCTTTTCGTGTGGCTTCAACTATCTCAAAGCATAAGCAATAACTTTTCCTTCTTGCATTAGAACACATACCAAACCAATCAATAAAGCACCACTATAGATCACAAATTCTTTACCTGATTTGGGTTGTACCAATACCGGAGCTTTAGTCAACAAAGTCTTCAACTGATCAAAGTTGTTATGATACTTTTCAGACTACTCAAACTTCACATCTTTCTATAGTAGTTTTGTTAACGGAGTCGCAATCATCGAAAAACCTTTCACGAACCTTCTATAATAACCAAGTAGTCCCAGAAAATGGTGGACTTTAGAAACATTCCTCGAAGGTTTCCAATCTAAAATAGCTAAAATTTTGCTCAGATCAACCCAGATACCAGATACTGATACAATATGACCCAAGAAACCAACTTCTCATAACCAGAACTCACATTTACTGAATTTCGCATACAACTACTTATCTCACAAAATCTGTAGCACTAATCTCAAATGCTCGGCATGTTCATATTCATCACGTGAATAAATCAATATGTCATCAATAAATATACAAATTGGTCTAAATACGGTCTGAAAATTGTATTCAACAAATCCATAAAGATAGCTGGTGCATTAGTCAATCCGAAAGGCATAACTAAGAATTCATAGTGGTCGTACCTCATTTTGAAAGAAGTTTTCAGAATATCTGAGTCTTTCACTCGCAATTGATAATAGCCTGATCTCAAATCTATTTTCGAAAACACAACAGCTCATTTCAACTGATCAAATAAATCATCAATTCAGGGTAGAGGATATTTATTCTTGATAATCACTTTATTCAATTGACGATAATCAATATACATTCTCATCGTACCATCTTTCTTTTTCACAAACAGAACCGGAGCACCCCGAGGTGAGATACTCGGTCTGGCAAAACCTCTATCAGTCAACTCTAGCAACTGAAACTTTAATTCTTTTAACTCGGTCGGAGCCATTCTGTATGGAGCTATTGAAATCGGAGTAGTACCAGGTATCAATTCAATACCAAATTCTACCTCTCTAACCAGAGGTAATCCCGAAAGTTCTTTAGGAAATACATCAAGGAACTCATACACAACAGGCACTGATTCAACTTTCTTTTCTAACACTCTCAAATCAATCACATATGCAAAATAAGCTTCACAACCCTTTCTCACAATACTTAAAGCTTTCATCGAAGATATTACAGCAAGCAATCCATTCAAATCACTAGATTCAATTCTGACTATTTCATCATTCTTGCATCTCAAATCAATAGTTTTCTATTTGAATTTCACCACAGCATCATGCAAAGTTAACCAATCCATACCCAGTATTACATCAAATTCATCAAAAGGTAACAAAATCAGATTAGCTAGAAAACAAGTGTCTCGAAACATTAACGGACAATTCTTGTATACTTTATCAACCAAAACACATCTGCCTAGGGGGTTTGAAACTCTAATTACAAATTCAATAGACTCTACAGGCAAAGTCTTACTGTTCACTAAGTTCATGCATATATACGAATGTGTCGATCCAGGATCTATCAAAGCAATCACATAAGTATCATAGAGAGTAAATGTACCCGAAATTACATCTGGTGATGAAGCTTCCTCGCGAGCTCGAATAGCATAAGCTCTGGCAGGTGCACGAGCCTCAGATCTAACAGTTGTATCTTTTATCCCTCTTTGACTATCGCTTACATTTCCTGTATTTCTAGAAGGTCTACCACGAGAAGAGTTACTACTTTACCTCAGATTCTGAACATTATCTTTTTTAGCTAAATCTGGGCAATCTATTATAAAATGGTTTCTTGAATCACAACTATAACAAGCTCGGTTATTACTATTTCCCTAGCATTCTCCAAAATGTTGTCTTCCACATTGATCACACTCAGGCTTTTCATTCTTTGCATTATCAACACTGGAAATAGACGTAGCTAAAGATTTGAAATTCGATTGTGATCTGACACGATCTCTGTTAGAATATCCCACACTAGTCTTTGAACGACGGCTAGCATCTCTAAACTTCTTTGATATAGATTGAAATGATTTGCCCAATGATCTCTTTCGTATCTCTCTAGCTTCAAAATCAGCTTTTCTTTTCTCTTTCCCAAGATTTTCAGCTTTACACGCTCGTTCAACAAGCACAATAAATTCTTTGATCTCCAAAATCACGACTAACAAATGGATATTTTCGTTCAAGCCATCCTCGAATCTTTTACACATTATTGCCTCAGTAGATACACATTCACGAGTGTACTGACTCAGCCTCACAAATTTTCACTCGTATTCAGTAACAGACATATGACCTTGTTTAAGTTCAAGAAACTCTTTACGTTTCTGATCGATGAATCTCTGACTGATATATTTATTCTGGAATTCAGTTTGGAAGAAATCCCAAGTAACTCTCTCACTCGGAACTATCGATATTAAATTTTCCACCAGCGATACGCTGTATCTCTCAAGAGTGAAACAGCACATTTGATGCATTCCTCAGGATTCAATGACAATTCATCAAATACTCGTATTGTATTTTCTAACAAAAACTCAGCCCTTCAGCATCATCATTTGTTATAGCTTGAAACTCTTCGGCCCAATACTTTCTAATCTTATCAAATGGTGGTCTACTTAACTGAATTGGATTCACCGGTGGCATAACAGGAGCTTGAGGAGGATTAACCGGAGGTGTAGCTTGTTGTACAACCGATTGGTTCTAATATATTGGGTGAACCAATCATTCATTATCTGATAGAAGGCTTGTCTAGCCTCACCATCACGGCTACTCGGAGCCGGTCGAGAATCAGCTTGCACCGTCCCTTGCGTAAGAGCAGGGCATTGCTTTTAGCATCATCTACTATGGCTCCTTCGAGATCCATTTGCTATATAAAAGCACATTTCAAAGTCGGGATTCATCACGCTATCGCAGTTCATAAATATGGCATGTATAGCTAGACTCGCAAATGCTATGGCAGTCCTAGAATCACTAAACCATAGCTCTGATACCAAAAAAATGTAACACCCTTAGCCAATATCCATCACTGGCCAATATCCATCACCGGACTAGGGTTAAAGACATTAGCAGACAAATCAGAACATTTAACATTCATTTAGTATACATCATATCATCAAAGATTAAACATCAATAAAGAGTCCCTCATATAGGTCATCGAGACCTTAAACATGCTTTAGAAATGGGTCTGGACTAAACCGAACACATATAAAATTTTTTGAAACTTACATATTTTTCAAACAAATACAGGTCACACGCCTGTGTGAACAGGCCGTGTGCCTCGCACGGCATTAGACACGTCCGTGTGTCTAGGCCGTGTAAAAATAGAGCATAGCTACTGACTTGCCCACACGGCCGCAAGACACGCCCGTGTGCCTTGGCCATGGTCGAGCCTAACTTGGGTCACACGATTAGCCATACGCCCGTGTACTTTGGCCGTGTTTGGGCCTGACTTACAAATGTAGGGTACCCCATGTAACACCCCAAACGCGGACCAGACGTTATGGCCAGATCCGATATGCCACATCGAAGCATTCAAAACATTTTATATTGTTGATCCAGAAAAACCTACTTAGTGGTTTAAAAGATAATTTCATTATAGGTTAAAGTGAATGGAAACTGTGCACCAGGTAGGAAACCGGAAAAGAGGAGGTGAGTCTATCGGACTACTTAAGTACCAAGCTCCCTTTGGATCCAATCCTAAACATGCACACCGCCATTGCCACACCTTAACGTCATGTATATTTCCAGGAAACCGATTTGATTAAGTCATTTTTAGGAAAAGTGATTAATTTTGGAAAATACTTTCATTGCGGAAGCTTTACTTATTGCCGTGTTATTTTGAAATCAATTGTTGTTTTTGAAAACGCGCCCTAATGCTATCCAATTTCAATAGTTAAAATAAGTAATACCTATCTTAGTAATACATATTAAAACCATCAAAAATAATTAAGCGGCCTTATTACATTTAAAAACCCAAAACTTCAAACGTAAATAAAAAGATGTCCAGTTCACCAGAAGAAAATCAAACTTTCAGACCGGGTGGCCACTTCGAATTCCCTCACAGCTCCAAGCCCACTATGGTTGGAGATTACCTGTGTGGATGAAAATAAAAAGGGTGAGTTTGGGGAAACTCAGTGCGTAAGGAAAACCCATTCAAAGCCCAAGTCAGCTTAAGCCTATTGGGCCTAAGCCCATTCAGGTAACAGTGGTATTGGACCAGAGCCCTTTTCAAATTACAATAAACTGGGCCTTAGCCCCTTATTCAGATAAAAGTATGGCCCATAGGCCCATTTCAAAATACATGCAACATCAATAACATATGCAAGCCCATTTGGGGAGACTACTCAACCCACCAACCACTACACTCCACCCGTACCAGCCCTACACTCCATGTGGGGAATAGCTCAACCCACCCAGCCCAACACTCCACATTTGCAGCCTTGCTGCTCAGTTAACAGTAAATTGAGGCAAAGCCTCTAGTACGTGGACAAGCCACTTTCAGTACTTCCTCCGTCAATATCCCAATCCCATGCATCAGATAATAACTACATGGCATGCAGTAAATAACAACAGTCAAAATGCATTTAGGTCAATTTAACCCTAGGGTATTTCGGTAATTTATCTACTAGGGGTAAAACTATAAATTTTCCACTTTTAAAGGTATTTCAGTAATTTATCTATTTTAGGGTTTTTCATGCATATTCCTACTTTTCACGTACTAACAGAATCACGTACCGAGGGTTCTTATCGAATTGGGCCCGTCAGCCCATCAATCCAATTTTGGCCTATTAAGCCCAAAAATATCGAGGGCACAGAAATCATGCACTTTGTAGTCTAAATTTTGCAGCTTACCAAAAACATTAATCGATTTACCTCACGAGCATTCGCACACTCGCAAATCTACAAAATACCAGTTTTCGGTATATCAGCTTTTCGACTTTTGACGATCCAGACTAAGAAAGAGGGTGTTAGTTACACACCTGTTTGCGACGATATGCTGACGAGATCCACACACGAACCGCCTATAATTGGATTACTAACACGTTAATCTAACTATTCAAATACAAACTACGTATTAACCCCTTACAATATTCGCCCAACCACACCTACAGATCATAATAAGCTTATAAGAAATCAATAAGCAACTCATTAACAATTTTTTGTCAATGTTTACCACATAATCGTAATTTCACTGCAAGCTGTCTTCCTGAGCAACAGTCACTAAATCATTTATAACTGGAGCTACGAAACTCCAGATCAAGTGCCGCTAATTTTCCCTGAAAATAGACTCATATATCTTATATCCATAAAATTTTCAGAATTTTTGGTTCGTCCAATCAATACCAGATTTTTCTCAAAGTTTCGCATGTCTCACTGTTTGACTAATTTGTCCACTCTTCATTACGAATCAAATTTCTCATTGTACAAAACCCAAAATATGCTCTCGTTTATTTCATTTGAAACTAGACTCAACAAGCTTTAATTACATAATTTATTCAGCTTCTAATTCATCTCTCACAATTTATGGTGATTTTCCAAAGTCACGTTACTGCTGCTGTCCCAAGCAGATTTATTACCAAATCACTCTTTCACACATACCTTGCATGCATGTTATTTAAACATGTATATCACCAATCAATCATCACATATCTATGATTTTACTTAAGTATAATCTCCATTTCATCATTTTAAAGCACAACATGTTAGCCGATTTTTCCCTTTAGCATCTAAGGTACATGCATGCTCATTTGTTTGGCTCAACTTCACCTATCTTCCATTTTTCATCAAAAGAACATGAAACAACAACCATTTCCTTCATTTTAATTCATGACTAAATGCTCACAACACAACTAAAAACCAAAATATGCTTCAAGAGTTAAGGTAGAATCAAGAAGAACTCATGAACCTCAAGATAGAAGCAAACTACCTTGAACTTACCTTCAATTTTCTTCCCCAAGTGACCGAACATTCAAGAGCTTTCTCCTCTCCTTTCTCTTCTCTAACTTTAGGCTATGATGAACAAAGATGGACAAAACTTTGTTCTTTTCACCCCTTTTTCTTTTAATAAAATTTCATATTTCATCTATTTAATTCTTTAATACAAAAGACATGAAATGCCCATCATGGAACATTTACCTAAACCATTATCATGGAACATTTACCTAACCCATTATCATGGAATATTTACCTAATCCATTATCATGGAACATTTACCTAACCCATTATCAATTTGTACCATGAATTATGGATATCAAGTGCTCATATTGTCTACAACAACATGATGGCTGGCCACTTCATGTAAAATGGGAGGTTTGTCATGCAAATCCTCCTATTTTGCACTCCTATTTATTTGGCCACTTCAATTTAGCCTATAGCATTTTCAAACATTTTCACATAGGTTCTATTTCATAATTTCACCCCTTTTTCTTATGGAACAAAAATGAACTAAAATTGTCGGGTTCTATCTTAAGCTTGGGCCTTCTAGAGGCCCACTAACATAATTAAACCTATGCCAACATTCACAGAATTCCCAAAAATTAGGGCGTTACAACTCTACCTTCCTTAAAGAAATTTTGTCCTCGAAATTTACCTGATCCAACTAGTTGAGGGTATTGTTGACGCATAGTCTCTTCTGATTCCCAAGTAGCTTCTTCCCTTCCATGATTACGCCAAAGCACTTTCACTAACGGGACAGATTTCCTTCTGAGAACCTTAACATCTCGAGCCAATATTTGCACAGGCTCCTCCTCAAAGGTCAAATCAGTCTGAACTTCAATTTCTGCAACTGGCACGACATGAGCAGGGTCAGAACGATAACGCCTTAACAAGGAGACGTGAAAAACATCGTGAATCCTGTCTAACTCTGGAGGCAATTCCAATTGATAAGCCACTGGGCCTACTCGCTTCAAAACCCGATAAGGCCCAATGAACCGCAGACTCAACTTGCCCTTCCTACCGAACCTTAATATCTTCTTCCAAGGAGAAACCTTTAAGAAGACCATATCACCTACTGAGTACTCAATCTCCTTACGCTTCAAATCTGTATACGAATTTTGCCTATCAGATGCTTCTTTTAACCGGTCCCTAATTATTCTGACCTTATCCTCAGTATCAGCTACCAACTCTGGTCCAAGAATTTGTCACTCTCCTAGTTTAGTCCAACAACTAGGTGTACGACACCTTCGTCCATACAGTGCTTCATACGGTGCCATTCGAATACTCGTTTGGTAACTGTTATTGTACGCAAATTCTACCAACGGCAAGTAATCCTTCCAACTACCTCGAAAGTCAATCACGCATCCCCTCAACATGTCCTCCAGAATCTGAATAACCTTCTCTAACTGACCATCAGTTTAGGGATGGAAAGCCGTACTAAAGTTCAATTGTGTCCCCAACACCTCATGCAACTTTTGCCAAAATCGAGATGTGAATCTGGGATTCCGGTCAGAGACAATCAAAACTGGGACCCCATGAAGTCGTACAATCTCCGCCACATACAACTTGGCTAACTTTTGAAGTGAAAAGTCAGTACGAACAGGTATGAAATGGGCCGATTTGGTCAACCTATCCACAATCACCCACACCGAGTCTTTCTTTGATGGTGTCAAGGGCAGCCCACTCACAAAGTCCATGGTTACCCTCTCCCACTTCCAAAGTGGTATCTTCACTGACTGTAACAGTCCAGAGGGTAATTGATGCTTAGCTTTCACTTGCTGGCATGTCAGACATTTCCCTACAAACTCCGTTACTTCTCGTTTAAGTCTAGGCCACCAGTATAATTCTCGTAAGTCGTGATACAACTTGTTCCCTCCAGGGTGCATGGCACAAAGTCCTCCATGAGCTTCCTTCAATATTGTCTGCCTCAAATCAGAGTCTTTCGGAACACAAATTCTTCCTCGGAAACACAAAACTCCTTTTCCATTTAACCCAAACTCAGAAGTTTCCCCTTCCTTAACTTGTTGAAAACGAGCGACCAAAGACTCATCGTTCAACTGCTTTTCCTCAATCTGATCCACCCAGGTTGGCCTCACTTGCAACTCAGCCGACAGACTTCCATCATCATACAGACTCAGACGAGCAAACATTGCTCTCAGATCAGATACAGCTCTACGACTTAGAGCATCGGCTACCACATTAGCCTTGCCTGGTGATACTCAATCGAATAGTCATAATCCTTAAGCAACTCAATCCATCTCCTTTGCCTAAGGTTCAGCTCCTTCTGAGTCTTGTGGTCTGTGTATATAATACACCTCTCCCCGTACAAGTAATGTCTCTAAATCTTAAGTGCAAATATCACTGCCGCCAACTCTAAATCATGAGTAAGATAGTTCCCTTCGTGAGGTTTAAGTTGTCATGATGTATATGCAACCACCTTACCCTCTTGCATTAACACGCAGCCCAAACCCACGTGTGATGCGTCACTGTACATAGTAAAATCCTTCCCAGACTCCTGCTGAATCAACACAGGTGCTTCAGTCAGAATTTTCTTCAACTTCTCAAAAGCTTCCTGTTGCTTCTCAGTATACAAACGGTACTCCTTTCCTTATGAGTTTTGTCAGAGGTGCTGCCATCACAGAAAAACCTTCCGCAAACCTTCTGTAGTATCCTGCCAACCCTAGGAAACTTCAAATTTCCGGCACCGTCCTAGGTGGCTTCCACTCCAAAATTGCTTCAATCTTTCGAAGGTCCACCTTAATCCCCTTAGCAGAGACCGCATGTCCTAAGAAGGTTACCTCCCTCAACCAAAGTTCAGACTTGCTGAACTTCACAAAGAGTTCCTTCTCCCTTAACACTTGCAGCACTATACGGAGATGTTCATCATGTTTCGCTTCAGTTTCAGAATATACCAGGATATCGTTAATAAAGATGACTACGAACTGATCAAAAAATGATTGGAACACACGATTCATCAGATCCATAAATGCTGCAGGAGTGTTTGTCAGTCCAAATGGAATAACCAGAAACTTGTAATGACCATACCGAGTCCTGAATGTCGTCTTATGGATATCTACCTCCTTGACTCTTAACTGATGATATCCAGATCGAAGGTCGATCTTGGAAAATACAGAAGCTCCTCTAAGTTGGTCAAACATATCGTCAATCATTGGCAGTAGATACTTATTCTTAATTGTCAGTTTGTTCAACTGGCGATAACCAATGCACATCCATATTGTACCATCCTTCTTCTTCACGAATAGCACCGGTGCTCCCCATGGAGACACGCTTGGCCTAATGAAGCCCCTATCCAACAACTCTTGAATTTGTGCCTTTAGCTCCACCAACTCCTTCGGTGTCATTCTATACGATGCAATAGACACTAGTGCCGTTCCAGACAATAAGTCGATTCTAAACTCCACTTCTCGGTTCGGAGGCAATCCTAGAAGCTCTTCCGGAAAAACATCTTGGAACTCCTTTACGGTCCTAACCTTATCCACTGTCAGTCCCTCCTCTTCTGACTAACTTACAAATGCCAAATAGGCCTCACAACCTTTCCGAATCCACTTTTTGGCTCTTAATGCCGACACCACATTGGACAAATAATCCCTTCGCTCACCTATCACCATAACATCCTCATCCTTTGTGGTCCTTAACACCATTCGTTTAGCAGCACAATCCAGGGTCGCCTTATGCTTAACAAGCCAGTCCATTCCCAAAATGAGATCAAACTCTCCGAACGGTAACTCCATCAGATCTCCAGGGAAAATCTTACCTTGAGTTTCTAAGGGTACATCCCTATATAGTTTGTCTACCCTAACCGAGTGACCCAAAGGACATAGTACAGATACCTCACTCACAATCTCCTCAGAGCAGTCCAAGTTGTCCATAATCAGTTCTGTGGCCTCCAACCAATATTCCGCCACATTCGGGGCTATACCAGACACACCCCTAAAGACCTCCGCTCCGTTAGCCCGAAGTCGTTCAGAAATAAATCCCTGAACTCTATTGCCCGTACTTGCCCCGACAACCCTTTCCAGAACATGAAGCATTGCCTGTGACAGGGCATCATCCTCAGCATCGCGGTCATGAGACTCTACCTCTGTTGCTGGTGGTACCGGTGCATCCACCGCCGGCATATGTCTCGAAGACGAAGATCTCGCTCGAGCACTTCCTCGGCTCCGTCCACGGCCTCTTGTACTCATATCGTATTATCTTAATTACGAATTTTTATGCATCAATTAATATTCCAGTGTTTATTACAGATGTTTTATGAATCAGACAGTAGTTCAGAGTTTGTTTTCGCAGAATCGAAGTCTAGCTACAGTTTCAGTCTCTTATCAGATTTTCTTATGGTTTCAGTATCATCCTATCTAGAGTATCCTAATAGGGTTTCAGTACAGACAGATAATTCAGAAAAATATTCAGAAAAGTTCAGAGAAATACTTACAGACTTGAGCCGAAGATTCGGAATGCCACCTTCTAAAGATCTAAATTTTGAAAATCGATTTTTCGCATTCTTTATAAAATTTTTGTTTTCGAAAATCTTTTTTTTGTAAACCCATTCCACAGCCGAGTTGTTGCAACCTAGGCTCTGATACCACTAAATGTAACACCCCAAACCTGGCCCAGACGTTATGGCCAGATCCGACATGCCACATCGAAGCGTTCAAAACATTTTATATTGTTGATCTAGAAAAATCTACTTAGTGCTTTAAAAGATAATTTCATTATAGGTTAAAGTGAATGGAAGCTGTGCACCAGGTAGGAAACCGGAAAAGAGGAGGTGAGTCTATCGAACTACTCAAGTACCAAGCTCCCTTTGGATCCAATCCTAGACATGCACACCACCATTGCCACACCTTAACGTCATGTATATTTCTAGGAAACCGATTTGATTAAGTCATTTTTAGGAAAAGTGATTAATTTTGGAAAATACTTTCATTGCGGAAGCTTTACTTGTTGTCGTGTTCTTTTGAAATCAATTCTTGTTTTTTTTTTTTGAAAACGCGCCCTAAAGCTATCCAATTTCAACAGTTAAAATAAGTAATACCTATATTAGTAATACATATTAAAACCATCAAAAATAATTAAGCGGCCTTATTACATTTAAAAACCCAAAACTTCAAACGTAAATAAAAGGATGTCCAGTTCACCAGAAGAAAATCAAACTTTCAGAACGGGTGGCCACTCCGAATTCCCTCACAGCTCCAAGCCCACTATGGTTGGAGATTACCTGCGTGGATGAAAATAAAAAGGGTGAGTTTGGGGAAACTCAGTGTGTAAGGAAAACCCATTCAAAGACCAAGTCAGCTCAAGCCTATTGGGCCTAAGCCCATTCAGGTAACAGTGGTACTGGACCAGAGCCCTTTTCAGATTACAATAAACTGGGCCTTAACCCTTTATTCAGATAACAGTATGGCCCATAGGCCCATTTCAAAATACATGCAACATCAATAACATATGCAAGCCCATTTGGGGAGACTACTTAACCCACCAACCACTACACTCCACCCGTACCAACCCTACACTCCATGTGGGGAATAGCTCAACCCACCCAGCCCAACACTCCACAGTTGCAGCCTTGCTGCTCAGTTAACAGTAAATTGAGGCAAAGCCTCCAGTACGTGGACAAGCCACTTTTAGTACTTCCTCCGTCAATATCCCAATCCCATGCATCAGATAATAACAACATGGCATGCAGTAAATAACAACAGTCAAACATGCATTTAGGTCAATTTAACCTTAGGGGTATTTCGGTAATTTATCTACTAGGGGTAAAACTGTAAATTTTCCACTTTTAAAGGTATTTCAGTAATTTATCTATTTTAGGGTTTTTCATGCATATTCCTACTTTTCACGTACTAACAGAATCACGTACCGAGGGTTCTTACCGAATTGGGCCCGTTGGCCCATCATTCCAATTTTGGCCCATTAAGCCCAAAATATCGAGGGCACAGAAATCATACACTTTGCAGTCCAAATTTTGCAGCTTACCAAAAACATTAATCGATTTACCTCACGAGCATTCACACACTCGAAAATCTACAAAATACCGGTTTTCGGTATTTCGACTTTTTGACTGTTGCCGATCCAGACTAAGAAAGAGGGTGTTAGTTACACACCTGTTTGCGACGATATGCTGACGAGATCCACACACGAACCGCCTACAATTGGATTACTAACACGTTAATCTAACAATTCAAATACAAACTATGTATTAACCCCTTACAATATTCGCCCAACCACACCTACAGATCATAGTAAGCTTATAAGAAATCAATAAGCAACTCATTAACAAATTTTTGTCAATGTTTACCACATAATCGTAATTTCACTGCAAGCTGTCTTCCTGAGCAACAGTCACTAAATCATTTATAACTGGAGCTACGAAACTCCAAATCAAGTGCCGCTAATTTTCCCTGAAAATAAACTCATATATCTTATATCCATAAAATTTTCAGAATTTTTGGTTCGTCCAATCAATACCAGATTTTTCTCAAAGTTTCGCATGTTTCACTGTTTGACTAATCTGTCCACTCTTCATTACGAATCAAATTTCTCATTGTACAAAATTCAAAATATGTTCTCGTTTATTTCATTTGAAACTAGACTCAACAAGCTTTAATTACATAATTTATTCAGCTTCTAATTCATCTCTCACAATTTATGGTGATTTTCCAAAGTCACGTTACTGCTGCTGTCCCAAGCAGATTTATTACCAAATCAGTCCTTCACACATACCTTGCATGCATGTTATTTAAACATGTATATCACCAATCAATCATCACATATCTATGATTTTACTTAATTATAATCTCCATTTCATCATTTTAAAGCACAACATGTTAGCCGATTTTTCCCTTTAGCATCTAAGGTACATGCATGCTCATTTGTTTGGCTCAACTTCACCTATCTTCCATTTTTCATCAAAAGAACATGAAACAACAACCATTTCCTTCATTTTAATTCATGACTAAATGCTCACAACACAACTAAAAACCAAAATATGCTTCAAGAGTTAAGGTAGAATCAAGAAGAACTCATGAACCTCAAGATAGAAGCAAACTACCATGAACTTACCTTCAATTTTCTTCCCCAAATGACCGAACATTCAAGAGCTTTCTCCTCTCCTTTCTCTTCTCTAACTTTAGGCTATGATGAACAAAGATGGACAAAACTTTGTTCTTTTCACCCCTTTTTCTTTTAATAAAATTTCATATTTCATCCATTTAATTCTTTAATACAAAAGACATGAAATGCCCATCATGGAACATTTACCTAAACCATTATCATGAAACATTTACCTAACCCATTATCATGGAATATTTACCTAATCCATTATCATGGAACATTTACCTAACCCATTATTAATTTGTACCATGAATTATGGATATCAAGTGCTCATATTGTCTACAACAACATGATGGCTGGCCACTTCATGTAAAATGGGAGGTTTGTCTTGCAAATCCTCCTATTTTGCACTCCTATTTATTTGGCCACTTCAATTTAGCCTATAGCATTTTCAAACATTTTCACATAGGTTCTATTTCATAATTTCACCCCTTTTTCTTATGGAACAAAAATGAACTAAAATTGTCGGGTTCTATCTTAAGCTTGGGCCTTCTAGAGTCCCACTAACATAATTAAACCTATGCCAACATTCACAGAATTCCCAAAAATTGGGGCGTTACAACTCTACAGACACATGGCCGTGCAACATAACCGTAAATCACACACGACTGAGACACACGACCGTGTCTCTGCCCGTGTGGACAAAAATAGGCCATTTGAATAACCAATTTGCCACCCCAAAATAGGTCAACCTAAAAGCAAAGAAACAAGCATATTTGCTATACCATTTCAGCCAATATCTATACCAAATCATACATAATTCATGCGAAAATATTACCAATCATTTCCATTCTCAATTCATACCAAAACTTAAATTAACATCATACCTAATCAAATAATCGATACATCATTCAAACATATACTATGAACTTACCAAACTTGCCATTTTTACCATTTCATTTAACCAACCAAAACATACCAAATTGTACATTGGCATCACACATTATATACCATTATCAAACTATAAGTTCAAATATAAACTAGCCAAATCACATGGCTAAATATATACATCTCAAAACATAATTCCACAACTACTAGTCTATACATGCCATACTTCAAAATCTACATTTTCAAAATACCAAAAATGGGGTTCGATGGTGTAGTGACGATCCTTAATAGTCCCCGAGCTTGAAGTACTTTCGATATCTATAAAACAATGCAAACACACATAAAGTAAGCTTTCAAAAGCTTATTAAGTTCGTACCAAAAATCATCAATACATAAATATTTAAAAATTCTTAAATCATCTATCAAATTTATACCAACATAATCCATATGTTCATACCAAATTAATGAGCTTCACATACATAATATCATCTACCACATAAGTATCATACATACCTAAATATTTTCATACTTATTCACTTTCATTCTCACCTTTCGTTTAAATATTTTAAGACTTTCTGCAAATTATTCGTGCTTTGAACATCTGCACACTTAGTGCCATCTCAATTAACAGAACTAAATCGATATCGCACACTTAGTGCCTCTTATAGCCGAAGCTAGTTTAAATCACACACTTAGTGCCAAATATCATTGATTTACCATCATATTAATCCAAATCAAGAATATATATACAATCCATGTATAATCAAAGTATCAAAACATACTTATAACATCATGTTTTTCGTACGAACTTACCTCGTACTCGGAATTTTCGACTCAGACTGTTTACTCTACAATCTTCGACTTCCCGAGGTCTAAGTCTGAATCCTTCTTTTCTTGATCTATGTGTATTCAAAATTAACCCTTTTATTCACCAAATCATTCAAAACTATCCATAGACACATATTCAAGGCATTTTGCAAACTAGTCCTCACATTTTCATATTTCGACACTTTAGTACCTAATTCACAAAATCACAAAATTTTCTTGTACACAAGCTTAGCCAAATTTTCATAGCTCTCATATAAATCCATATATTTTATTTATTTCACATTTTAGTCCCTAAAAATTACATTTTTACAATTTAACCCAAAATACTCAATATCATCAAAAATCCAAAGACAAAACATGTAAACCCAACATCAAGCTTTCATAATTCATCAACTAACATCACAAAGCTCATAGTTTCATCAATGGAACATTTCAAAATCATCATCAAAATCAGAAATTGAAGCTTGGGTTTGATAATATACGAAGCAACGATTACAAAAACGTAAAGATTACCAAAAACTGAGCAAAACATATACCTTAATTCGGCCATACAATAACCGAATATCAAAACCCTATTTTTAGCTCTTTTCCTTGATTCATTCGGCCGTGAAGATGATAAAATGGCCATTATTATCACTATGTTTTATTGTAATTGATTTAATAATACAATTACCATTTTAGCCTTAATGAATTAATATTACAATTCCACTAACTCTTGGCATAATGGTCCATCCATTCTTCAAATGGTTTTATAACATTATAATGAATTTATAATTAATAAGTCATGGCAATTAAGCACTTTAACTACTAGCACACAGTCTTGACATTTTACGCGATTAAGTCCTTTTATCTAATTAAGCACACATACGATTAAATTTTCACATGAAACTTTCACACCTACTAATTCACACATATTAAGCATGGAAAGTAATATTTAAATATTTTTTTGACTCAAATTTGTGGTCTCAAAACCTCTATTCCGACTAGGGTCAAAACTGAACTGTTACAACCATGATGTGAGCACTTAGTGTGCGGGACTCCTGAGTATTCGACTTCTATTTTGAATGGTTCAACGATTATTTTGAAGATGTGAATTGGTGAGAAATAGATACGTATCGGTACAAGCATGTACAGAAAACTATTTGATTAATGAATCAAAGGAAGTTGTAAGCTTATGATCAATTATATGGTTAAATTATATGTTCACTTAGTGTTTAATGTTTTGATGCAATTTGAGTTACTTATTTGAAAATGTAAATGAAAGGTGAAATTTGCTTAATTATTTCATATGAGCTTACTAAGCTATAAAGCTTACATTGTTTATTTTTTCTGTGTTTTATAGTGTTTTCTAAGCTAGCTCAGATCATCATAGACTTTATCACACTATTAAGCTATCAATTTGGTACTTTTAAGTTTATGTTTTGAGTATATGGCATGTATAGGTATTTTGAGTCATTTTGATTGTCGGTTGTTAATGATTTTGGCCATGTGAAATGGTTCGTAAATGTATATGTTTTGACTTGTAAATATAGCCATGAGAGTTGGCTTAATTTGGTTGATTTGGTTATGTATCAATATGTGTATATATGTTTTTGTTGTGAGTTTATGGATGAATATATAATGCTTGGGAATTCTAAATATTAGGATGTTAAGTGGTTGATTTTAGAGTAGTTACATGCTTGTGGTTTTGATGCAAAATTATGCAAGTTTAGAAGTGTATAATTAGTTGATTTATAATTGTGAATTGGAATAAATGGTATTGCATGTATTTGTGATTTGTGTGCATGTAGAATGAGAGAATAGAATGTGGATGAGGTATGGCTGAATTGGTTAATTAAAATGCCTTTTAATGTTATGTTTTGATGCCATTTGGGTTAATATAGGTGTGCACAAGTTTGGGTGGCAAAATGGCTAGATAAATAGCCTATTTTTATCCACACGGGCGTGTGTCTAAGCCGTGCGTGATACATGGTCATGTACACGGCTGTGTGTCCCCTAGTGTTGAAATTAAAATCAAGTTAGTATGCTCCACACGGGCATGTGACTTGGCCGTGTGGCATAAGTCAGTATACCCTACAGGTTTGGCACAGCGTAGCACACAGCTTGGCACACGGGCTAGGCAGACGGGCTAGTCACACGGGCGTGTGTTTTAGCCATGTGACCCAAGTCAAAGAGTTACACAGGTTCAGACACAGGCTGGGACACGGCCATATGCTTCAATTTCGAATGTCCACACGGTCTGTGACACGGGCATATCTATTGGCCGTGTGAGACACATGGGCTAGCCACACGGGCGTGTGTCCCCTATTTTTGAGAAAATGTCTTAAGTGTTCAAAAAGTTTTCAAAGTTATCAATTTAGTCCCGAACCACTCCCACTGTATGTTTAGAGCCTCGTAGGCTCCTATTAGGGAGACAATGATTGGTTGTGAATGAAATGTACATGATTTGAATAATTATATGTGAAATGTGTGTTTGAATGTGTTATAAGTCCGGTAATGCTCTGTAACCCTATTCTGGCATTGAATACAGGTGAGGGGTGTTAGACAATGGATCATTAACCAGATTGTAAATACGAAAATCATGCTGAGGGTTTTGGCTCTTTCCCCGACAACATGCGCATCATTTTCCTTCCCTCGAAAGATAAAGTTGTTTCAATTATTCCAGCTATTCCACAGAGTTGTAACGAAATTGACAATAGCTTTCTTGTCCAACACCCGCATCATGTCCTCCATCCAGTTGATGCAACAATAGTAATCTTTTATAAGAAGTTTGTTATCAAGGCCACTAATGGATAGGATGGCCTTTACTGTTGAGCAGTCTTTAAGAGCGTGAATTAGAGTTTCTTTATCAACACCGCACCTTGGACAGTCCTGTCGAAAGCCTTGGCGAATGGAAGCAATCTTAGCATTCATAGGCAGGAGCTCATGACCCACACGCCAGGTTAAAACACGGATTTTGGGAAGGGTGTTTAGCTTCTATAAAGCTCTTTAAGGAAAAAAAAGCTATGGGGGCTGAAACCCGCTTGCTTCAACATGAGCCAAGAGTATACAAATTTAGAGGAAAAGAAGCCAAAGGGGTTGTGAAACCACACTATTTTTTCACTCTGACTTTTATCACTAATCGATAAATTGCAAATTTGGTCCCTCAAGAAATTACCATAGATCGCACACACCCTTTCTTTGTTCCATCTCCTACGGTTGTCGATTCACAAGTCTTTCACCCTTTTTTCATGAGTATTCAAAGTATTGTGGTTCAAAACATTATCGTTTAAGCCTTCAAAACTGCAATTTTTATTATTGATATCAATGTTTTCACCATTGCCAACCTGACAACTGAAGCCATTCCTGAATGCCTTAGCAGCTTCGACAATTCTGGACCAAGTGAAGGACGGTTTGTCCACCACTTTAGGCTAAAAAATGTAACCCCCATGGAAGTACTTAGAACTCAAAACTTTATAGCATAATGTGTCTTTAAAGGAGATGAGCCTCCATATTTTCTACCAAGGAGAGCCAAATTAAAGAGATGAAGGTCCCTAAAGCCAAGCCTACCCATGCCCTTGCGATAACAAACTCTCTCCCACGAAAGTATCACCCAAAACCTTCCACTTTCTTTGCTAGCCCACCACATTTTACAAATATTGGATAGCATGTATTCCACCATGGCCCTAGGAGCCAAAAAAATCAAAAAAGCATAAGTTGGTAGAGATTGAAGGACAACAACTCCCTCTTCTTTCCCTTTCCTCTCTTTTCATCAAAATTTGAATATTAAAAAATTAGGAAAAACAAAAAAAAATGTAAGGGACTCAACTCACTCTACTTTCCCTTCTGTGTAAAAGGATAATTTATTCAAACAAAAGAAAGAAAAATTATTTCCTTTTTAAGTTAACTTTCCTCCCATTAACTTCAATCTAATCATAGTGAAATATGCACTATTTAAGAAAACTTAATTCTAAATCTAATTCGTAAGAAGTAAAGCTTGTAACACCCCAAAAATCTAATTTTTGATTTGTTAATTTTTTCTATAAATAAGAATTTGTTTTAATAGTTAGCGGCCTTGATTTTGTGTAGGAGGTCTTGGGTTCAAGTTATACTTTTTTAGAAAATTCAATTATTTTTGCTCCTAGCCTCATCTTATTTGTTTGGCTTAAATATTATTTTCGGTCAATTCATGACAAGAATGAGCCTGTTGGTTTAGTGGTAAGGCTTTAACTTACCTTAAGGGCATGTGTATGAATCCTTCTGTGAGTAAAGTAACAACTTATTTGCTATTTCTATTTGAGCCGCCCTTATTGTGGTTGTGTTAAAATAAAACTTTGTCTTTGGATAATCTGATAAAAATCAGGAAGTTGGGTTGGTTTTGGTTTTTATTTTCTTAAATATTTTATTTCTTTTTCTTTTAAAAAAATAAATAAATCTTAACAAAATCCCCTAATTTTCTCTACAATTGGCATGTTTCCACCTTTCCCATTTTTTCTTACCTAATTGTTTCACATTGTTCCAGTAAAAAAAATTGCTAGCATCTATTTCTTTTTTTTCTTTCCCTTTCAACTTCAATCTTTCTTTGCTTCTTGTTTATGGTGCCATGTGTCAATTAGATTTTGGCGGTAGACGTGTGACTGATTGCTAGACTATTTTGTTCTTGAGTAAGTAGTGTTGTTCTTCTCATTATCTTTTATTAAAATGAGGGTCTCTGTGTGTAGTGCCATTTCATGTTAATAATTTGAGTTCTTTCAGGGGAAGTTCACGAGGTGTTTGATCCTTCGACAAGTTAAGTTCTGTGGTATTTGACTATTTTGTTGGGGGTAAGTCGTTAAACGTTGTGTTGGGAACTTCGATCAACATAGTTTTGCCCATTTATTTGTCCATTTTGCATTTAGATTTTGTAAAATAACATGTTAATTGACTCGTGTTTTCTATCAAATTAGGTATTGGATTACTCAATTCTTGGAATTACATTAGAATCAGTCAATGTAACACCTCTAACCTGTAGCCATCGCTGGAACAGGGTTTCAAAGCATTACCAGAACATTCAGAACATTTTTTAATTAATTCATGCAAGTTACTATTCATTAACCGAGATTATTTATAACGGCCCTTAATTAGACCCTCAAGGTTCTATACGAGCATTAGAATCGAATCGAGACTTAATCGAGACCTCTAAGAATTTTTCGCGAAATTACAAAATTTTTCCAAGGTGTAGGGATAACCACATGCCCGTGTTACCAAGTCGTGTGTCACACATGGTTTAGACACACGCCCATGTGTCTGCCCATTTGGACAAAATCAAGCCATTTCTTAGCTTCATTTCTCACCCAAAATCACCCAAAAACATGCACATAAAACACTTCCAGCCATTTCAAGCACTTCAATTGAACAAATTCATCATTCATCAATGCATATCATTTTATGCATTCATGGTTACTAACTCACCTTAGCTTAACTTAGACATTAACAATATTTGATCACATAAGCTTAACAAAACACATGTAGATATATATATACCATAATAGCTTACTAAATCATATCCAAAATGAACCATCACTAGCCATTCTAGTGGCTAGGTTTCAAAATGACATTTCAAGCCACTATTGGCCAAGTTTCCCTATACATGCCATTACACCAAAATGATTTCACTAAATATACCCAAAATGCTAGTTGATAGTGTGACGATGCTCCAACAATCTTTCAACCTTCACGAGCTTCTAAGCACTATAAAATAGGGGGAAAATAAAAGAAGTAAGCATTACACGCTTAGTAAGTTCGTATAACAGAAACTAAAACTTACCATTTTTGTTTATTGAAATCTAGGCATACAATGTTATGTTTCCATTCATTTGGCTAAATGGCCTAATCACATACATTTCATTAAACATGTTAGTCACCAAACTATTCATATAAATCAAGTAACATAGATGAGCTCATCATGCAATATTCTTTCAAGTCATTATCATTTCATCTCAAAGCACTCATGCCATGTCAAGAGTTATATGTTCGTAGAATCATTGAAATTTCAATGAAAGCTCAAGTAGTACACTCGAGGTGTACGATTCATTAATCCATCAATTCTTATTGAGGGTACCCTTTAGGTACTTAACCAAGGAACACACTCGCGAGCCACATGTCGTATAACAGGATTACCAGTCTAGGCTAAATACCTTTATATAGCATATCCTCACAATAGCTCAATTAGGGTTACCAGTCTAGGCTAAACCCTAAGCATAACGTGTGCTCGAAAGGTATTATATCGGGATTACCCATCCAGGCTAAATCCTTTTTATAACAAGGTCATTAGGATTACTCATTCGAGCTAAATCCCATCCACAACAAATGCAGGACCCTACTTGTTTCGGGAAAGCGCACACAATCATCGGAATTCAACATCCAATCGGGACTAACCCTTTATCACCATTTCAAGCTTATTTCTCATTTTTCATCATAGCATACAAGTGAAGCACATCAACATAAATCACATTACATACAACACAACAATTAATTAACATAATTACATGTTCGATTAAGTTACACAAACTCACCTCAACACTTGTTCGCGTAAAAGTCTACTGATTCAAAGTCTTTTCTTTTCCTTGATCTAACCTCAAATTAGTGTTTTCTGGATCTATATAAATGAATTTAATCATTAATTTCATACATTTCATACTTAGATGGACTCAATTGACGTCCTAGGCAAAATTACCATTTGCCCTAACTTTTCTAAAAATTTCGATTTTGTCCTTAGGCCCGGAAAATGAAACTTGTACAATTTACTCCCTATTCCAAGCATAACCAAAGCCCCATTAAAAATTTTCCAGCACATGTATTCATAAAATTTCAGAATTTTTCATCAAATTTTACAACATTTCATTTTAGTCCCTAAATCATGTTTTCATCAAAAATTACTTTGTAAAAGTTGTTTATCTATCAATTATCTTTCATTTTCTACCATAAATTTCTAATTTCCAACATAATACATCCATGACCTATTTTCATACATTGATAACTTTTCAAACTAATCTTTCAAATAGGGAGATTAGGCTATCCCGGTTTCAAAAATACTAAAATTACTAAAAACGGGATAAGGGAACTTACCTAATTAGGCCTTGAAAGCTTCTTTTCTCTCTCCTAGGGTTTCCATGTGTTTTTAGGTTGAAGATGATGAAAATAAGATGATATAATTTCTTTTCATCTTTTAATTAATTAAGTATTTTGGTATTTACAATTTAGTCCCTTGTCTTTTTCTATAATTCCATGGATTAGTTACCATAAAAATCTACATACTTTTATTAATGGTCTAATTACCATATAAGGACCTTAAGTTTTGAATTCCATAGCTATTTAATCCTCATTGCTACTAGAATTCAACTTTCGTATTTTACGAGATTTCGTCCTTCTCGTAATTAGGTACTAAATCGATAAAATCTTCATATCAAAATTTTCACATGCCATTTCTATCATATTATAAGTCATATGGTAAAATAAAATTAAAATATATTTTGGATTGGATTTGTGGTCACGAAACCACTGTTCTGATTTTACTGAAAAATAGGCTGTTGCAGTCAAGATGTGTAACAAAAACTCAAGAAAATAGCGAACGATGAAAATTAAAAAAGGAGATTGCTGATGCTACACAACTGTGTAGTAGGTCGTGTGTGACACACAGTTATGCGACAAGTCGTGTGTTGGACCGTGTGAGATACACAATCTAGGCCAATTGGGCTGTGTGGGCCCAAATTCTAAAATTTTACCAAAGGACCGTAAGCGTCATTTGAGTCTAATGTAGGCCTTCCGTAAGGTCCATATAACATAAATTAAGCTTTTAAACATGATTTCTGATGTTATGTTAGTGTGAAATATTGACGTGTATGCATGGTTATTATGATGTATGCTCGACATGATCTATAATAAGGTAAGTCTGATATATTTTTCATCAAGCATGATATGTTTCTATTATAAGAGTATTTATGACATATATATTCTAATATTCGATAAATTTTTTATGTGCATTGAGGTGGGATTTGTGTTTTGGAGGAAGTGTAGGCAGTTTAATTATCTACCGTATTTGGTGGCTTAGCCACATGTATAACTATATTTGGTGATAAGTCACCTATTGATCTAGCAGCTAAGCTGCAAATATTTTGAAAAGTGTCATACTGACACTAAGCGGTGTGTAGGGCTAGATGAGTATTTGATACCCTATATGTTGTGTTAGATGGTCGTAGATGGTGTTAGCAGATGGGGGTAGGAATATAAATCTGCATTTGATATGTTTTAACAGTATTTTTGTATTCGGGATATGTCTGAAATGATTTCTGTTGGTTTTATGATATGTTACACACTGAGTTTGAAACTCGTTCTTTGTTTGTCTATTACTATCAGGTAACCCTCAAGTTCAAGATGGGTCATAGCAATGGGAGCTCGATTAAAACGTTTATTATTTGGTATTTACAAAAAAAAAAACTGGTTTATTCTATTTTGGACTATTTTGGACTATTTTTGACTGTTTAAAGTTTGAATTTTATTTTGATTTCCATTTTAAAGTACTTCGACATGATTTTTATGATACTCACTGTATTTGCAAAACTATGGTTTTCCAACAACATATCGCATTTTAAAAAATCGAGTTAGATTAAGAATTTTGCTGCAAATCTAAATATTTAAAAAGTATAAAATAATCAACGATTTTATGGAATTTGGTTAAAAAAGAAATGATCGCTAATATATTGGATTTTGACTTAGTAATAGTTAGAATCAACTTTAAAAATCAAACAATTTCTGGGTTTTTTTTTTCAAATGTTTTGCAGTAACATCACTAGATTTGGCCATAACGTCTAGGCCGGGTTTAGGGTGTTACATTTGATCGTATCAAAGCCTAGGTTCAAAACTCGGGTTATGATTTGGGTTCAAATTTTTGTAAAAAATGTTTTATTTGAAAAAAATGTCTTTCTACTAAAATCTGAAAAACAAGTTTTTGGAATATCAAGTCTGCAACACCAATCATGTAAGTACTTATGCTTTAGTTAAACTTCTTAGTTAGAAACAATATTGTAGTTTTAATAAAACTCTTGGTTTAGTTAAAAACTATAGCGACACTGAAAATATTATGATATGATCTTTGACATAAGACATTTGATAAGAAATTTTAAATTGATACATAAAATTCTACTAATGTAGATAAAATACAATAAGTGCACGTGGAACTCGTGGATGTGGTACCCATGAACACTGCGGGCCTCAAAGAGGAGCTCAAGCTGAGCCATCTTTGATGGGTAATATACCCAATTTGGATACAAGTGAAACCATGGGTACACATACTGCTGAGACTAGGTTTTAAGCTCAGACGGCTAGGGATGATGTATTGCCCCAAGCCATATTGAGAGTTTTAGAGAGGGTTGTTGGGACCCATTCTAGATTTGAGAGCCGAGGGTCAGTAACTGAACAACTCCTGTCCAATGGTACTGAGTTGTTTAGGGGCGTTAGTGGGGTCACTCTGGCTGTGGCCGAATATTGGTTAGAGGCCATAGAAAGCATTATGAACGATATCTACTACACTCCTGAGCAAAAATTAAAGGGTGCGTGTCGTTGCTTCGCGATGAAGCTTACCAGTGGTGGCTAACCATTGATTAGGGTACTCAACCTGATCAGATTACTTAGGAATATTTTAAAAATGCCTTCCAGAGTAAGTACGTGGGTGCGAGTTATGTGGAGGCTCGTAGACGCTATTTTATAAGCCTTACTCAAGGGGATATAACTATAGCCAAGTATGAGGCCAAGTTTTTGAGGTTGAGCAGATATTTTTGTGAGCTTGTCTCAACTGGTTACAGCAAAAGCATTTGTTTCGGGGAGGGGCTGAGGTATGACCTCAAGGTCTTGATAGCTCCACAGAGGGAGCGAGATTTTTCCCTCTTGGTAGACAAGGCAAAGATTGTTAAAGAGGCCAAGTGCAATGAACGCAAAAAGAGGGACTAAAAGAAAGGTCAGACTAAGACTATGAGGGATACGGGGCCTTCTAGCTCTGTTCAGCGACCTAAGAAACGGGCCAGGTTTGATGGGCCTCCACAGGTTGAGGCACCAGCTGCTGTTACTAAGACTCGTGTTTGTGGAGATAGTGGTAGGCACCATCCGAGCGAATGTTAGAAAAGGTTGGGAGCTTGTCTAGGATGCGGGTCTATATATAGGTAATCGTGCAAGTTTAATCTTCCTTCAACATTTTTTTCATAATTTCATATTTTTAAAATATATTTTAGAGTTTTATAAATTTTTAATAATTTTTTATTCTAAATATTTTTTAAAAAAGAATTTTCGAATGATAAAGTATTGTGGGGTTATCATTTGACATATGACAAATAATGAATGGCTATAGATATTTTTATAAGATAGAAAGAATTAGAGTTAAAATGCAAAATTTCACCATGCTACCCGGAAGTATTAAAATTTATCACTTTACTTTATTCTGTCTAATATTGGCCCTATTAATTTGAGAATATGGTTAAAATTTTCAAATGAATTTTATGTGATTGAGTTTTATCATTAAAATTTGAATTTTGTTGAATTTTACCACTAATGTTGTTTTTTAATTAAATTTTACATTGATTTTGATGATTTTAAAATGAATTTTAACAAGAAAATTAATTTTAAATATTTTATTTTAATAATTAACAATAAGCTAATTTATAAAATATTAAAAACTATTAAATTAACTTAAATTTTTTATTTAATAAAGAAATACTTGAAAATAAAATAAAAATAAAAACAGAATAAGTTTACTTTTTTATATATAAATCATTGTTTTTTCTATTATTATTTTTATTTTTAAGTATAATATTAATTTTATTAAAATTTCACTTCAAATTCTTTTAAATTAAAATTAAATAATAAAAATCAATTAAAAATAAAATTTTAGTAACAAACTTTAATGAAATAAAAGCAAAGTGACAAAATTAAAAATAAAGTTAAAACATAATGGTAAATTATATTAAGCTCAAAAGTATAATGTCAAATACTAATAAAAAATCAGTACAGAAAAATTGAAGTAGTTAAAAAATCGATTAAATTATTTTTTTAATATTAAAAAAAATTTTTAATTAAACCAACTAGAATGTTCAGACCGATAAATTGATGGCCTGACCAATTTAGTCAACGGTCTGATTTTAAAAATATTGGTCAATATTATAAAATGTTATGTCCTCATTTGGGAAAAGAACCTGGAGGACCAGAACGAATAAAAGGCATACTTTAGGACTAAATGATGCATTAAGGCATTAAAGAAAAATCTCTAATTGATTGTATCAATCTCACAAAGTCACAATGCTCCCCTTCCTCTCTAAAACCCCTTCATTAATGGGGGCAAAAAACAAAGTTCCAATAGCCCCAATTTCGTAGTTTAGAATGGCTACTGTATCACCAGCAATTGCAACTTCGCCACAGCCATTATCATTCTATTTGAAGAAAACCCATCTCAATATCTTACCCTCCCATTTACATGGCCCTACTGCTCGAAGCAATGACCTCTTTTTAAGGTCAAAATTTCAAAACCGGAAGTATTTTCCAATTCCTTCGACCCGAATTAAAGCTTCCTCAAATGGGTTTCTTGATTCAGCTCATACAAGCAAAGAAGATGAAATATTGCCTTCTTTTGAGGAGGCTCCAGTGAAAATCCTCTGCTGGGTTGTCTTCTGGGCTTCTTTGTCTCTTGTTTGGTACGCTGCTTCTGGGGACGCTAAAGCGGCTACTGTTGCTGCCGACTCCATTAGAGCTTCAAGCTTTGGCCTCAAGATTGCCAATGCGTTGCGTGGCTTGGGTTGGCCTGATGAGGCCGTGGTTTTCACTCTTGCAACGCTTCCTATTCTTGAGCTTCGGGGAGCTATTCCTCTTGGTTACTGGATGCAACTCAAGCCTACACTCCTGACAATATTATCTATTCTTGGGTTAGCTTTATTTTCTTTTTCGTTAATTGAGGATCTTTCAAGTCTTTAGTTCATTATAGCTTCATGTTTATAGAGTTGAGCTTAATTGTTGTGAAAGATTTTGTTTTGACCAGTTTGCTTATGGAAAATTTTGCTTCAATAGTTTCCATAGAATGCATACTTGTCACTGAAATTTTAAGTCAAGGTAGCATTTTTTTGTTTTTTGTTTTTAATAATACTGAAAGTTATTCATAGGGATGTAAAATAGGCAAATATGCTGGTAAGCTATTTGGGTTAGTTTAAAGAGTAAAATTTATATTTGGTTTGATTACTCTGAAGTCAAGCTTGAGCAATTTGAGATATTGAACGAGCTAATTTTACTATTCTAATGCATGTGCTTGAGTGTACTAAAAATTAACAATTAATTTCTTATGCATAATTGTTCTGGGAAATTAAATAAGCTGATGATAATTTTTTTTTCTAAAAGTAACATTAAACTGCAGGAATATGGTTCCAGTGCCATTCATTGTACTTTACCTGAAAAGATTTACTACATTTCTTGCTGGGAAAAACCAGTTTGCATCTCAGTTACTTAACAGTCTCTTTGAGAGAGCCAGACAGAAGGCTGGGCCAGTGGAAGAATTTCAATGGCTTGGCCTAATGCTTTTTGTGGCTGTTCCTTTCCCCGGAACTGGAGCATGGACTGGAGCCATTGTAGCTTCGATTCTTGAAATACCCTTCTGGTCAGCTGTATCAGCCAATTTCGTTGGTGTTGTGTTTGCCGGGCTTCTCGTAAACTTGCTGGTGAACCTCGGTCTCAAGTACGCCATTGTTACCGGTATCTTTCTCTTCTTTATATCGACTTTTATGTGGCAAATCCTTCGGAATTTTAAGATGTCTTCGAGCGCATCAAACTAATGTTGAATTACTTATTGAAATTGCCCCTTTTTCTTTTAGCATGTCTGGATTTGTATGATTCATCTTTCAGAATCTTAAAGGGCATCTCTGTTATATATGCAAACCCTTATTCAATAATTAAGATTGTGATTTTTAGGAGCAGAGACTTAGAACTATACATGGTCTTCATTTTCTTGTTATCCGTGATCCTTGAAAACATGAAAAAGTGTAGAAAATTGAACATTATATCTCACATCCCGACTCCAAGCTGCATGGAATTCAACCATTAGTAGGCAAAGTCATGTGTTAAATCCTCTGTCAGTCTGTGAGATTGAATGAAAATTAGTCGAATCAGTTGGATTTTCCAACATCCTTTGCAAAGTGAACACCGTTACTATATTGCTTCAACTATTCATTTTCTTAAGCATTTACGCCGGGTTCTATATGAATATGATCTCCAAAAATGAAAAAATAAAATAAAATAAAAATTCTATACATTTACAGGTTTACAGAAAAATCTCAACGGGCTAAACACAATGATAACGTGAAGGTCAATTTCTGCGGATTTAATATTTGTACTTCACTTTGATCAATTTTTGTCCGAGTATTTTTTGGTTTTTGAAATTTTAGTCTTGAACAAATAGTATAAGTTAAACCTGTTTAGTTAAATTTTATTATTAGTTTTGTATTATATTTAAAGTTGTAGTTTTAGCCCATATTCTCCAATTGGATAATTTTTAATTTCTATATTTTTTGAAATCTGAAATTTCAGTTATAATGCAAACAATAGACCTTTAATCTATTAATTGGTTTTTTATAAGTAAAATGTAAGAACAAGTTGATATATCATTACGTATGTGATAATATGCTGGTCGCATCAATTTTTGAAAATTGTAAAATTTAATAAATTTAATAGTTATCATTTAGTTAAAAGCTAAAATTTTAAAAGTATCAAAGATTGAAAAATGACCAAATTACTAATGCACAACATAAGAATATAAGTACTAATAGTAGAATTTAATTTAAAAAACAAGATAGTAATAGTATTTTGAGTAAACTACTCAATTAATAACCCTAAAATAGGGCTAGTTCTATTTTGGTCATTTTATTCTTTTTTTTGTCAATTTAGTCACTGTTATTAGAAAAATTATTCAAAATGATCACTTAACCATTATCTCATTAATGGATTGCTAACTAAACTTGCTAAAAGAGAAAAATTATTCTTTTAATCTTTTTAAAAATTGCAAGATTTTAAATTAACCCGTTTTAAGTCCTCATAAAAATCCATGTTAAATATCATCAAAAGAATGCTAGATCCATGTTAAATAACATCAAAAGAATGCTAGATCCAGCTTTTAATATGCTTCTGCTATCATCTTCCCCCACTATCTCCTCTGCTTCTTCCAATCTTAAAATTGAAGTAAATTTCTTAACTGTGCATGTTTTCTAACACTTTAAAAAATAAAAATAAAACCATTTAAAAAATTAAAAATATAAAAAAAATTCAAACTTATTTATAAAAATTGAATATTTAAATTCCTAGAAAAATTCAAAATTTTCTAAAATAATATATAATATTTCAAGAAAATATATAAAAGCTCAAAATATTGAAAAAATTATAAAATTATAAAAATTTAAAAATATATAGAAAATTCAAAAATTTAAAAGAAATTAAAAATGGTATATGATGTTGAAGGGGCATGTTGCACCACACACAAGTTGTGGTGCGGCACGAAGACTTCAAATGTAAAATGGGTAATATTAGGGCATCGTGTCGCGCAATGCATAGGCTATGTCGCGACACGCCTGTGTTTTCAGCCGAAATCGGGTCATTTCAAGCATAAAGCCTATTGAAATTCTATTTATAACCGCTGGTTTTAGGTATAAGAATACATAATCTAAAACACCTAAAAGAGAGAAAAAAAATCCCTTTGGAACCACCACGCGTCTTCCCCACCATTGAGCCTTGATCTTTCGCACTTTTAACATCTGATTCACCTAAGTAAGTGTCCATGCCCTTTTTTCATTTTAGTTTTCATTCTACATCGATCAAGAATCAAAGCTTGTCGAAAATCACCCAAGGTATCGTGCTTGAAACTTGTTCTTTATCATTTTTATTCCTTGGGTTAGTTGTTATTATACTTTAATTTTAATATGGAACCATGAAAACAACCACGATCCATTCAAGCATCGATTAATCTCAAGGTCAATTGCTTCCATGATGCGAAAGTTGAACGGTTCTTTCTTCAAATGAGTGGACCATCGTTTATATAAGAACGTGGGTTTTATACCACAATGCGGCATGTGATGAAATATGGGAGTTGATATAGTTCCATCATTGGAATAAATTCTTTGCAACCCCGACTGAACCGACAGTTGACGCAGTAGTTTATGAATTCTACACCTTCTTAAAATATAAAGAGAATCGCAAACAGTGGGGCCGAGACGATCATTCATATGTTCGTTTGAAGGAAAGAGGTGTCGATTGCACAGCACACAATTTGTCAATATTATGATGCCTTGTATTATACCCATGACCATTTAGAAATGTTAACTTTAGTTACATTCGAAGACTTTTATATAGAGGGTATAATCAATTGAAGGGCGTAACGAGTGGACTTGCCAAGCCAACTTTGAGGTACCTCTTAAATTTAACATGGCTATCATGCTCCTAATGGCCAAAATATGGATGCAATTTATTTATACCCGCTTAGCGACTACCAACAATGCCTCTGACATTAGTGCTTATTGAGCGGTTATGCTTTATTCAATCTTGCAACATGAACAGATTTGTGTAGGCCACTGGATTTACAAAGAGATGCTCAAATGTGTACGACATCGAAAGCAAAGTATGTACTTCCCACATCTGATTACCGCCCTATGTTACCAAGCTGACGTCCCCACGAAGAGCGTGATTGGGGACAACTTGTACGACCAGTTTCTCGAGCTCCAACGCAAGCAAAATCAGGAGGAGCAAAGAAAAAAGCATAAGAACAGTTCCCAAGGGTCGATGAAGAGGAAGGAAAAGCACAAACGTCAAGGATGATGGGCTTTACTGATATGTCGATATCGCATTAGTAGACCCGTTCTATGTAGGACATAGAAGACATTCTGATTCGCATCGCGAAACAGAATAGGTGCCCTACACCAACACTTCTCCCTGACATGCTCGAGAGGTTCCCACCACCAGACGAGGAGGGTGACGATGATGATGAGGAGGATACCCCTATTGCACCATCGGACTATGAGTAGGTATTTCGCCTAGACCACTCATCAATGAAAGGCATGGTGATCCGTAACTCGAGCTAACACAGCTCGACCCAGACTTCGGGAAGGCAGGAAATGAGAGTGCTGGTGAGGCGCGATAGGGGCAAGGCCCAGATGAGGGAAGAGTCAGAATCTGAGTCAGACTACTTTTAAACATTTATATATTTGGATTTTTGTATTATATTTTTATTTGGATGACTTTTAATTTTTGCATTAGTAATTTGTTAGGATTTAGTATTTTTCATAAATATGTTTGTGTGCTTTTATTTTTCTTTGTAGAAGCCCTACAATTTTTTTACGGCATTACAATTGTGAGCAAAAATCGAAAGGAGGAGTAGTCCCACCAATTGGGATGCACTTACCACGCCAATCGGGTAACTTCTTTCCTTTGCATTTTTATTTGCAGATTAGGGATAATGTGTCAAATAAAGTGTGGGGGTGACTTAGGAAAATTTTAAAAAATTTTCTTTCCAGTTATTTTATTTTCCTTGTTTCTAGTTTTAAATTTTCTTTTTAATCGCATGTTTGTGTATGAGCTTGTAGAAATACAAGTAATTGGTTAGGAGCATATACCTAGGTTGCTTGTTTAAATTATAAATTTAGCTTGAAATTAAATAATTTAGGTTATTTATATTTAGACTAATTAGTTCAGTTTATTACATTGTCAATAGGTAAAAGAGATTAAATATACCAAGGGATAAAGGTAGATACAAAGAGGTATTTATATTTATAGAAATATAGGATGATTGAATTAAATAGAAAATACTAGGTAAAATCCATGGTTATTGAAATAGTGCAGTATGACTAGTATAACCCTTATAAAAACTGCCCAAGAAAAAATCTTGAGTATGTTGGCACATAAAAAAATCATAAAGGTTATCAGGGAAATATTACTACATTGGAGTTCAAAGCATGGGCAAAAACAAATTGAGTAAGAAAAATATTATTTGAACTGTACTCTACAAAAATAAGTACTATATTCATATATGCATTTTGATGGAGAAATATATTTGATTTTCTTTTACTTGTTTACTTTGTAATTTATTGAACTAATCTGTTTAGGTGTAAATAAATTTGAATTGTTTAAATTTCTAGCTAGAATTACCAATTTAGGCAAATTTTCCTAGTGTCGATGCTCCAACCCAATCTCGTGTATTAAACTGGCTCAAGTACAGTTTATTGTCTTTACATGTTTATTTCTCTTTTTTTCAGTTTTAGTTTTGTTTAGTTTGCTTGAGGACAAATAAAGACTTAAGTGTAGGGGTATTTGACCTATTGTCAAATGTACGCAATAGTTAATTCAGGTCAATTTTGCACTTAAAGAGCTTGTTTTCTATACAATTTAGGATTTTAATTTATGTTTGTAGTATTTAGGCCTTAGGATTAGAAGTTAATCTCCTTGATTGGTTTATCGATTTAATTCATTTGTTTGTCTTTATTTATTTATTTATTTTTGTTTGTTATATATTTTTAATCTTATTAATTTACTATATGATCCATCGTAATATAGGAATTAACTATTATTTCTTAGACTTAGTATTGTAAAAACTATTGTCATTATTTGTTCTATCCTCCCTTAGGTACGATCCTCTAAATACTTTCGATATTTCGTTTTACAACTATATTACAATTTGGACATTACGCTTGTAGACACCGTTGTTCTCAATTCTTATATTTTGGTGTTGTATTTATTCTATAAACAATAACTCATTTATAGGCAGTCATTGACTCTATTAGTATGTCGCATTATGGACCAACTTTCAAAACAATTTCATGTGTTTTTTACTAATCATGCAATTGTCAACACATCATCTATCACATTTATGCACCTTTATACTAATACACTCCATTCATTGTGCTAGCTTTTGATCATTGTTCTGAAAAATTAATATTTTATTTCATGTCACTCGGTAGAGCCAATAGACCAATTATATCCACCGAACCTCCAACATTCTTCCTTGTTAATTCGAATACCTAGTGTTCCCCTGCAAGGTCGAGTTGTCACCAATCATGGTTTGCATCAAAGTGTCATACCGGAGATGAAACCTATAATACTGTATCTTTTTTTTACCATCATACGTATCAACCCTCCATTACCTTTTTATGCCATTCTGAATACAAAGCTTATGCACCAAGAAAGGAGTTTTCATACCGATACATATGCAAGACTTATGTCTACGATTTACCAACATTAACAATACATGCATCGCCCCATTTTCCACATTCCTTTGACATACGAACCAAAACCAAAGGTTAAGGCGACTTACCTAAATATAAAGCAGGACAATTTAAACAAGTTAATACAGTTAACAGACACAAGGTACAAAGGAACTCACCAGAAACCTTCACACTGAATTTCCTACTCGACGGGTTCTTATCCCTTAGCACTGGGACCTTCTCTTGTATATTTGGCTAAAAATAATCAAATAACTCTTCTAAATACAACAATTGAAATTCAACGAAATAACATGAATTGGTAAACGTTCAAATAGTTTCCAAAAGGAAGTTTTCTTTCTGTCCAATATTCAGATGGAAACCCTAATGGATAGCTCTTACGACTACTTCGTATCTGGTAAAACTTAAAGAAGGATTTAAGACTTTACTAGCAGACAACTTAAAGAAGGTAGCTTCTATAAGCTTAACAATCAGCTCTTCTAAAATCAATGAAGAACACTTCTGAGTTTTCTTTGATGATAACGAAGGTGAGTAGAGAAGATGAAATAAAAAAATTCTATCCACCACCGGGTTATCCTATTTATAGCTAACTATAGTCCAAATCCCATTCAAAGTAAATCTCTAATCAGTAATCATGCATACACGCTTCCACTAATTAATCACATCCTATGAGGCTCTTCAAGTGTCCTGGTTATTAACACGTTACCTCCACTTGGATGTTAGATAACTTAATCATGTCCCACTAACCACTATTTCTAATATACAATTACGTTTACAACGCAAAACACTGGTAGTAGACATTTTAGCGAAATGATATTCCAAATAAGGATCTTGCCAAAACAAGGAACTCACCATCTCCAAAATAAGAGTCTGCAACCTTGGAAAAACTTAGCGAAATACATTACTAGGAAATTTTCCAATGCTAACCAGTCTAAATCTCGCGACTTAGGTGGTTTCTCCAGAACAACCCTCCAATCATATAAGTTCGCCAAACGAGGGTGTGACAAAATAAGAGCTTTGAACCTCATACCTTAAATCATTTTCTCACTCTTACTAAGCTCTCTTTCTCTAGGTTTCAAACCCTAAGTACTTGAATGATGGAGATTATAAGAGAAATAGCTCAATCAAGGTTTTGGTGAGAAGATTTTAATAAGAAATGATGAAAAAGGGTGAAAGATGAAGAGAAAAATGGGTAGAAATGGAGGCAAAATGAAGAAAATTCTTCTCCATTAGAGTTAGCTGCTACTTGAAAGAGATGAGAAGATATTTCTCATTCTTTAGTTTTTTTAATAGTATAAAATACATGGTAAATGATCAACAAATCAAAGGTTATTAAACATGTGATAAAAAAAAGGTTATTTTTAACACTTAAATATCAATTAAAAGGCTTCATCATCATCTCATCATCACAAGTCTAATTATCTCTAATATTTAATTCCATATATGTTCCAAATGACCAAATTACTTTTAGTGAAAAAATTACTTTTTTGCCTCTAGTGATGTATTTTTACCCAATTGGGCTAGATACAGTCCAGCTGACATAAATTATCTTTTAAAGGTTTCTCAATAGCTTAAAATTAATTAGTCCATCAAAAATTCAAATTTCTCATATCAAAATTCTACTAAATCCCTTAATAATAGTATAAAGTAAAATCAAATAAATTTTTGGGCGTTACATTTTATACTAGGTTAAAATATATCATAAGTCCTTATACTCTTCATGAATTTGGAATTTATTCTCTGTACTTTTACTTTTGAGAATTTAGTCCTACTCTTTAGATGTCAAAATTCAGATTCAACTGTTAACACTTATTAAAATTATTGTTATTAAATTTAGGCTCATTACAATGTCATTTTTAGTTACGTGGCTAGCAAGTGAGGTTTTTTATTTAAAGATGTCACATCAACAAAGTTAACAAAAAAATTTAACATTGTTAATAATTGAACCTGAATTTTGAAAATTGAAAAGTAAAATGACAAAATTCCTCAAAACAAAAGTACAGGGGCTAAATTCCAAATTTATGACGAGTACATGGGCTTATAGCATATTTTAACATTTGTACTATAAAACATTTATTATTAATATATTTATAATTGTAATATATATTTACCATTAAAATATTAAATATTTTTCAACAATATATGAAGAATATTATTTAAACTTGAAAATTATTATTTTTAAAATTTATTATTAAAATGAAAATTTAATATTAAATAATTTATTATTTTAATAAATTATATTAATTATATTAATAAATTAATAAATTATTGAAAATAATTAAATATGTATGTTTAATAATATTTAAAATTATAATATTTTATATTAATATTTTAATATATTAAATATTTTTTAAATTTAAATTTAAATTTAAAAATTATTATAATAATATTAGGCTTGAATACAATTAATTTTTATATAAAAAAAGTAATTATATTTTTTAAAAGGTAAGTCATTTTATTGGAAAAAAAAGATTTATTTTTTATTGACCTGTAATTCATTTTCTGTTGACTAAATTGTTTTCCATGAAATAAAGAGGAAAATGTAAAAAACATTTTCATCATTTTCTATGAAACAAATGTTTTCGAAATATTATGTCAAAATCAACCGAGTACTAAAATAGTGATTCTTTGTAAATACAATTTTGACTTATATTTGAATGACAAGTTATTTTATCTATTTACTTAATATTTTTACTATAAGTTGGTTTTGCTTTTTTTCATTTTCATTATTTTAAAAATATTATTTTGCTCTCTTATTTATTTTTTAAGATTAATCGATTTTTATTATAATTAGATGAATCGATATTTTAAAATTTTAAAAATATCATTTTTAATGAATTAAAAAAATAAATACAACACAAGTAGTTGTAAAGTTGGCAAAAATATTAATTAAATTTGGTACTTAATATGGAGGATTTCAGGTCAACAAGTCAATCATATAATTGAGAAATGAGATTTTATTAGATACTCGTTAATTAATATACATTCACTATTTACTATTTTTAAGATAAATCATTACTTGGAAATCCAAGTATCTACCAATTATGATTTTCTTTTTACATTCTCATTTTGATTAATTTAAAATTTCCAAAATGAAATCTTTTAAGTTCCACCATAATAAATATGAATTTATTGAGATTGGTATATTTATTTTCTTGTTTGATATTTTTTTAGTTTTGGATATTAAGTATTTAAAATTAAATTATATTGTTGATTGTCGGTGTATAGAGCTAAATTCTAAAGATATATTTATCTATTTATATTATTATAACGTGACTAATTGATTTTACTATCACCAATTAAAATACAAACTCAATAAAATATATTAAAAAACAATTTCAAATTTACAATAAAGGTATTTAAGATTTTTAAATTTTAATAAACAAACACGTTATTCATTATTATTCAATTAAAATCAATGTTGTTTGCGGATTAGATTGGTTATGATACTAATTTAGAAAGTGGTTTTAAACCAATCAAATTGAGAACGGTACAAATCAGTTAAAAATTTAGTGGAATCGAATTTTTTAAAAATATTTTTTAAATATTTAAGAGTTTTTATTTGGACCGATGAACTGGTGACTATCGATCTAATTTAGAAAATATTGTTTAAAGGCTAATTTTTATTAAGTTTTAATTTAATTTTCTTTCAAAATATAATTATTTTTTAAAATAGTTATGTGTAAGGGTACACTACATTAGGTGTTTTTTTTCTTTTTTGGCCACCTACAACAATGATTTTTCAACTATTAGTAAATTTTTTATTTTCATCTTCCAACTAAGAAAAATTACAAAATAATCACTCAATTATTAAATTTTGACTTTTTAGTGTTTTCATTTCTAGTTATAAGAAAAAACAAACTGAATAATTTGATGATTTTCACGTAATTATGCCAAAATGTATATTAACTGAAAGCAATACAGTATAATACACCAAAATGGAAAAGGATTTGGTACTACAATTGAATGCATTAAGCAAATCCAAAAAAATCCAAATTAAAGTAGAGTTTTCACCAGGTGCGTGAATAAAATCAAACTAAATCAGATTTTGTCCCTCCTGAATCAGTAAGCTTTTAAAGACTTTATCCTATTTCTTTTTAAAACAATTTATATCTTATATTTACATACACCCATTATAGAGTCGGAGTTTCTCATCGAAAAAAATGGCGGGCAAAAAAGGCAAAAAACGTTCTGAAACTTGCAATTGTTTTCCACTCTCAGATGAAGAAAATGTCACTTCTGATTTAATGGATACTACTTTGAACCAAAGAAGGCCTGCGGGATGGAGAGCTATTCCTTTCGTATTAGGTGATTTTTATTTTTTTATTTTGCTATTATTACATTCAAATGTATTTGTAACCGTTGTTTAAATCCTTGACCGCTGATTGTTGTTTTCTGCGTGCAGGAAATGAAACGTTCGAGAGATTAGCATCGTACGGATTGATGGCGAATTTCATGGTGTACCTGCAAAGGGAATATCACATGAACCAGGTTGAGGCCGCTACCATCCTTAACGGTTGGTCGGCCGCCTCCAATTTTGCTCCGGTTATTGGTGCTTATGTCTCCGATGCATTCATGGGCAAATTCTGGACCATTGTTTTAGGATCCTTTTCATCACTCCTGGTACGTTAAAGTTGACGTGAAAGTTGTTTAGTCTTTTCAATAACTTATGATTTCAACTGATGATGGACAGGGAATGATGATCATGACGTTAACAGCTTTATTACCACCACTGCGCCCACCGCCGTGTGCGGATGAGGACCTACAACAAGGCCAATGCAAACCCTACAATGGAGCCCATCTTGGGGTTTTGATGGTCAGCTTACGTTGGTTATCCATCGGCACCCGCGGAATCAAACCCTGCAGTATTCCTTTCAGCGTCGACCAATTCGATTTAACAACCGAAGAAGGCCGGAAAGGAAACAACAGTTTCTACAATTTATACTACACTACTCAAACTATAGTCTTATTGGTTACCCAAACTGTTGTGGTTTATATCCAGAATGATATTAGTTGGGCATTAGGGTTTGGGATCCCAACGCTTTGCATGATCTTTGCCAATTGTTTTGTTCTTCGTTGGAACCAGAATTTACGTATACATAAAGCCTAAAGGAAGCGTGGTCGCCGGTGTAGCACAAGTGTTCGTCGCTGCTTACAAGAAACGCCGCTTTTATATTGCGGTTGATGGAGTCGATGGCCAATTCTATGATCCTCCATTGACGACAAGCTTGCTTTGCGTTAGAGAACTCCATCTTACCACACAGTACAGGTTCTTAAACAAAGCGGCTCTAGTGATCGATGATGAAGTGAACCCAGATGGTTCTTGTAAGAATCCATGGATGCTCTGCACTATCCAACAAGTTGAAGATGTTAAATGCCTTTTAAACATCATTCCAATATGGGTAACCAGCATCCTCGGCTTCCTCGCCATGAATCAACAAGGAACATTCACAGTCTCCCAAGCCCTAAAAATGGATCTTCAATTCGGTTCCACGATTAAAATTCCCGCCGGTTCAGTCGGTGTCATTACACTCATCGCCATCGCCGTTTGGCTCCCCTTTTACGACCGAGTCCTGGTCCCGGCCCTCGAAAAAATCACCAAGCTTGAAGGTGGGATCACAGTCCTCCAACGAATCGGAGTCGGAAACCTTTTCTCGATCCTAACGATGTTGGTTTCGGGATTCATCGAAACAAAGAGAAGAAATTCAGCCCTTTCCCATGGTGGCCCTGACGGAGTAGCTCCGATGTCAGTGATGTGGTTAACACCACAGCTTATCCTTATCGGCTTTGCAGAGATCTTCAGCATCGTTGGACTGATCGAGTTTTACAACAAACAGTTCCCGGAGCATATGAGAAGCATTGGGAACTCGCTGATCTATTTGACGTTTTCATTGGCAAGTTACGCAAGCAACTGGATAATTACCATTGTTAATGATGTTACAGGAAGGAGTGGAAGCAGCTGGTTGAGTGGTGACATAAACACAAGCAAATTAGACAAATTCTATTTCTTGATAGCTGGGATTTCTTTGCTCGACTTCGTCGTCTTCATGTTCTGCGCTCGAAGGTATCATTACAGGGGGCAGTGTTAGGATAAACTGAATGATAAAATTTGGCCTGGAAACTTGGTTATTATTATATATGTTGAGTGAAGTTCTGTATAGAGAGCACATGTTTTAAAATAAGAAAGGGAAATTAGCTTGAATTTGTAATAAAGGATGTTCAAGTTTGATCTTGTTGAATGAATCTTTCAGGATGCATCAGTCTTTGGGAAATGAAGTTGAATTATGTAATTTCATACAAGGTTTATTTGTTTATAAGGATTTTTAATTAGGTATACCCATTATAAATATATAATCTAATGATACAATACTTAAAATTATCTATAACTCTTAATTTTAATTATAAATATTTTTCATATGGCGACAATGACTCAGATATGAAATACAAATATTTTTCGACAATAGAATCAAGCTCAGATTGATAAGGTCTAGTTTAGAAATGTTTCTCAAAAGTATTTTTTAGGAGAAAAATTGGTCAGTTTCTGAAAAAAATGCTTTGTGGCCAATTTTTTGCTTGGGAGAAGCACTTTTCTCCCAAAAAGTAACTTATTTAGGAATGTTTTTGTCCCAAAAATGCTTCTTAGAAGTAATACTAAAGAAACCCTAAATATGGTAATAGAAGAGATTTTTAAAAATGAAGGAGAAAATTACAAAAAATTCGAACGATATAATTCAATGGCTTCAGAGTCCTAACCAATTGTGTCAGTATAACCAAATCTAAATAATAAAAAACTATGATTGTGTAAAAAAAATTACAAATTGTTATAAATATCTTATTAAGTGGATTTCCATCATTTATACTTCTTATACCTATAAATAGAGATTACGAAGAAGTTTTGTAAATATCCCCATTGATTAATAAAATACGCTCTCTTTTACTCTCCCATTTTCTTTGTTCTTTATTCTCTGTCTATTTATTTTATAACGCGTTATCAGCGTGATTCTCTTTTAATTGTTTTTCTCCTTAAGTCACAAAAAAATTTCCTTTTCATCAAGCCTTGCCCCTTTCAAGCAACGACCAATGCAATAGCCGATCACTCAAATTTGCTACTCAAGTTGTTGTCAACTGCCTTTTAAAACTATTGTTATTTCAATCTTCAAATAAGGCTTGCGCATTATGAGTAATCATTATGCAAAGAAATTTATATAATCTTTACATGATATGTTTTCCTCCTTTGTTGATTGATTTTTGATAAAATTATTTTATGAAAAATATTATTACTTTAAAGTTTCTTTTAAACTAAGATTCTTTTATTAAATTATAGTATGTATGATATTTGGATGATTAGAATTTTTTATGATTAAATTATTGTTATTAAATATGCTTGAAATTATTATATTATATCCTTTAAATTGAATTTATAAATATTTGATTAGAGCATCATAAAATTTGATAACATATATGTAGTATTGTAGGTACAAATTTTGCTAAGTGAATTAATTTGGTTCAGCGGTTAAATGGTGTGTTTGTATGTAAGGTTTTGGGTTTGAATTACTTTCCTTGTATTTTTACTATTTTTTCCCCTTAAACCCCTAACTTTGAATTTCTGATTTATATATTATTTTTGTAATGATAAGCCTAATGGTTTAGTGGTAGTTTTTTAACTCAGCCTATTGTTTTATGTTCGAATTCCCATTTGTGTAATTGTGAATTATGTTTTTATTTTAAATTCGGAAGAAAAATCTGTTTGGATAAAGATTAAATAGTGGAGTTGTGAGTAGTTTGAGTCTATTTTAATTTTTATAATTATTTTATTAAAAAAAGGATATATATTATTTTATTCTTTTAATTTAATTTAATTTCCTTTTACCATAGTTTCCCCTATTCCCACGTTCTCATTTGTTTTGTTTATCATTATTATTATTTTATTTTCTTTCTTTTCACGTTATGCTCTTCATCTTTTCTTTTTGTTTATTGCGTTTTTTCCTCCTTTTTCCATCGTTTTCAATCGGTTTTGATTCTATTACTTCCGTTTGGTCGATTTCTATCTGTAGAGGTAAGGTCTTATCATTTTTTATTCAGTTCTTTTGTTGAAAGTGTTCGTTGGGCGCTTGGGATGTTGGAATTTTGAGGTTGTGGTACGAAAATTAGTGTTATGTTAACTAATGAATTCGATACGTTTAGGGGAAGATCGAGAGGCATTGGTGTTCCTCCACCAACGTAAGCTTTGCATAGTTGCTATTCATTTATTAGTACCAGAAGTCTCGTAGTTACCTTTATATCAAAATTGAATCAGGTGTGTAACAGAAAACTTGAAAAATAACAAATGGTAAAAAATCAAAAATTAGTCTATCGACGCCATACGACCATGTGCTAGATCGTATGTGACACATGGTCATGTGCCAGATCATGTGTTTCACACGATGTAAATTTCTTTTAGTGTTAAATAAAACCATTAGTTTTTTTTATACAAGGAAACTAGGAAAAAAAAATATTATTGAGAAAAACAATCATATGTTTTGTAAAAAAAAAAATCAACTGTTTCGAAGCTGGGCTTAAACTTTTGAAATTATACTTGCATTCGTATTAAATATTTTAAAGTAAACCATTCTACATATTGATGAATGGAATTAATATTATGATACTATTATGTTGAATAACCATGAAATTAAAATAAAGCATAAATGAATTATTTTTCATGGCATAATAAACTTTAGCATTTATTTGCGTAAGTTCAAGAAAATAGATTCTGATTTGATGACTTTGAAAAAGTTAATTATCACTACAGAAGGTTTGAATTTTGTGTGTTCAAATATCTATAGGTTTTCGGCTTTATTTGCGGAGTATGCTAAATTCACCTATTAATATATTTTTTGGTATCTAAGTTTAATAGTTTTTTTTTTTAAATTTAGTATCTATGTATTTTTTGATCCAATTTTGTGTTAGACCATGTCCCAGATCATGTGGGCTACACTGACATGTGAGTCCATTTTTTAAAAATTCCACTTAGACTCATTGATGGGTGTCGAAACCACCAAATATAAATTCTTACGATAAAATAATAGTAAGTTGAAATATAGAGTAGTAGGATCGAATTCACAGGGACTAGTTGTTGAATTTCGCCTTTTCTCGTGACCAGAATTGTTGTCGTGGTAATAGTTGTGCCCACAACAAGTGCGTTGCAACACTGAAAAATAAAAATGGGGGTTTTAAATTGATTAAGATAATAAAATAAAGAAATACGAAAAATAAAATAAAAAATATATATATTCAAAAATGCAAAAATAAATTTAAGAAAATAAAATAAATGAATAAATAAAATATTTTTTAAGCTTAGCCTTAGCCTCGATGTACTCCAATCTTGAATCGATCCTTGAAACAAAATTTCTCTTCCAAGCGATAAGCTGGTTATAGCAATCTAGGATCCCTCAAACTGCCAACTCTTCCTTTCGTAGTCAATCCTGGTATCACTTGCAAATCGACCCTTGTCGAATTTCCAACCATACGGCACATACCCGTAATTTAAAACTTTGACAGCCTTGCAATTTGAAAAGCCCAACTCGAATTAACGGCCTCAATGTGTGGGTCGTTTAAATCCTATCACTATCTCTCTTGACGGAATCCAACTAGCTTTTTCCAATTGAACACGCCACTTTGTTCGCGGGATTTTGTATACAGCACCGCTGACTCAACTTCCCAATTGTAAGCCAAACGATTCCAACCCAACGTGCACTTTTTGAATTGAAATTGAATCAGCTTTGAGGGACGAATTTGTACTATCCCATATACCGGAAAGATAGCAAATACCGAATTGAGAGGTTTTTTTTTAGCAGGTTCGTATCTCACGATTTTTTTGTTGGAGCAATTTCTGGGTTAAAGCTAAAAAGGATTTAGTTAATCATTAAAAAAATCATGCTTTGAAAGTGGTTTTGAAAGGGCTTTGGAAGGCAATTAAACCAAAAAGCTAAAAGTTAAAGAAAAAAAAATGAAGCAACTCAATGAAAAGTAATGCAGGAAGGGAGGAAAGAAATAGAGAATTTATTAAATGCCAATGGAAAAAAGTGCGTTCAATTAGTTGTAGCCATTAGATATTTATACACACCTTTAGTGCTAAAATTTAGTTAGATTTTTCCTAAATATTATCACCAAATAATTTTAAATATCATCACTAAATAATTCTAAATATTATCACTAAATAATTCAAAATTTAAAAATTGAATTTAAACTAGAATTTAAACTAGTTACAGAGTTGTAACAATATAAAAAATCCTTCAATCTTTATCCAACCAATTTTAAAAAAAATCTTCAACCCTTCAATCTTTATCCAGTCATCTTTGAATCTTCAATCTTTCAATCAAGCCCTCCTCTTTGCTTTTTGTTCCAATTTAGCCACTTTTTGTAAGAGTTTGAATTTAGCACACCAACTTCATTCCTGATAAGAAAAATTCAAGTTTAATAGCATTTTATTCGATAGTTAGCCAACAATAAATATATTAAAAATACGAATTTATCTTGCTATCACTTGTTAGACTCTAAAATTTGTAATTAGACCTTCTTTGGAGTCTGTTTGGCTTAAATATGATTTTAAAATATGAAATCTGATAGTTTGTGAATGTATGTGTTAGGGATAAGGTATGTGTTACAATTGCAAGTATGTTTAAAATGTGAAATTTGTATATGATCCGTAATTTAATAATTTTTTTAGTATGTTCTGATGTGAAATGTGCATATGATGTCTGTTAGTATTTGCATGAGCATTGGGGTGGGATATGGTATATGATGAAGTGTGATTCCGACAGTACTACTGCATCTTCTGGTGGTGTATCCGCAATATCAATTATGGCAGCTTAACTGCAATTGTAATGGCTTGACCACATATATTTGATTCTGGCAGATCACCGCAATATTTTTTGTTTTTGGCAGCTCAACTGCACTTATATGAGTGGTTTACCACCATGACCCAGTGTGATTGGATGGATGAACTTTTATAGTCCTAGTTGGTGTGATTGGTTGGACGAAATTAGTGTGTAGCGGATGGGGGTAGGATCTGTATCTACATTTGTTATGGTCTGATGTGACATTCTGATATGATATATGTGCTTCTGAAAACATAACATTCTGGTCTGATATATGTTTATGAAAATATGATATTCAGATCTGAAATATGTCTGAAAATATGAATTTATGGCCTGATATATGTTTATGGTAATACAACATTCTGATATTATATTTTTACATCAAAAGTAAAAATTTTGTGATGACATTTACATATGTGCTTGTAATAGCCTGATTTTGGGTCTAGTCGGAATAGTAGTTTTGGGACCACGAATTCGACGTAGAAAAAAATCCATTTTTATTATATTTTTATGGTCTAAAGTTTTATGGAACTATTCTGTGAAAATCTCATTTGAAAATTTGATGTTTGGACACTCAATTTAGTCAAAATGACTAAATCGTAAAAAGTGCAAAAGTTGAGTTCTACTTGTTAAAGGTGTCCAATTTCTATGAGATTTAAATTAGAGGTCCTTAGTTGATAATTAGACCATTAGATAAGTTAGTGGACAAAAATGAACATGAATAGGTAAACTTTCAAAGTTATGCATTAAGGGCATTTTGGTCATTTAGTAAATAAAAGAATAAAAAGGGAAAATCAAGTCAAAATTGGTGTTCATCTTCTTCACCTTGACCGAATTTTTCAAGGAGGCCATAGCTAGGGTTTCTTTAACTTTCAAGCTTGATTGTAAGTACATCTTAGCCCCATTTTTAATGCTCTTTACATTTTTGAAGTCCTCGTAACCCGATTTACCTATTTCTACCATTATTTTGAAGTAGGGTTCATGTTTAAAAATTTACCCATGTGTAAAATCTTTGTATTTTGATGTTTTATGGAAGATAATGTATGTTTAAGGTGTGATAAACAACTTTTACTAAGTGATTTTTTATGAAAATACCTAAAAAGGACCTATTTGTAAAAGTTGTGAAAATGGGTAGTAAAAATGTGATTTGATGAAAATGTGGCCTGTTATGAACATGTTTATGGTTCGGCTAGGCTTGGGTAATAGAGAAATTGAGTGCATTTCATTTTACGAGCCTAAGGACTAATTTGTAAATATGTTAAAGTTTAGGGGCAAAAATGTAATTTTTTCCATAAGTTGATTTTCGAACAACATTACTAATGTGGTAGTTAAATAAATTAAATTTGCTATTATATATTAAGAAAAACGAAGTTCGGACCTTGATCGGGGGAATGACAAGGTTATTGACGATTAGGTCCATTTCCTACCATTTTGTATCGAGGTAAGTTTGTGTGTAAATAATGCAATGTTGTATTATGTATTTAATGATTAATATTTCATAAATTGTACGATTGTTTCTATAGAAATATTCAACGAAGTTTCAACGATGAGAAAATCTCGGTTGAACCTTAGAAATAGTTTAGGATACAAGTGACATGTCACTAGGATACCTTGTGTTATGTGATCTATGTGAATTCGGGTTCTAGTCATGTACGTCCTACCGATGGCTAGGTAGTTTGGCATGTGTTACGGATACCTGACAGCTTGTGTGAGCAGCCCGTGTAGCTACGTCTTGACCGACAACTTGTGTGAGCAGACCCATGATTAGCTCGTGTATGAGCCCTATGTGTTATGAGATATAAGGTAGCATTGGCTACTTATGTGGCACTTATGTGTGAGACTTTCCGTGTCTTCGATAGTATTCCAAGTGTTCAACGGGTAATCTGAAGAGTATGTCAAAGTTGGCAAAGTGTGCAACTATGTTATGAGTTGGTACAGATATGTATGTAAAACTCATGAGTATGTACTTTAGTATGAGATGAACTCTTCGTAAGAACGCTAATAAGAAAGATAAGCCTAAGATACTTGATAATAATTATGCTAACTTATGTTGAGTAGTTATATGATTAATGTATGATTAATGTTGCTTATTATTTGCATGCAAACTTACTAAGCATTAAAGCTTACTCCTCTTTTTCTTTCCATTCCTTATAGTGTCGCCAAGCTAACTCGGAGATCGAGGAACATCGAAGCTTGATTCACACTATCAAATGATTATTTTGGGTATACTTGGTTTCAATATTTTGAGTATGGCATGTATAGGGACTTGGTCATTTAGTTACGTGTCATATTGGTTTAGCCAAATGTGTTGGCATTGTAATGGTTAATGATTCATTTTGTATATAGCCATTGGAAGTTGGCTAATATTATTCTTATAGGTCATTGGTATGTTTATGTGATGATGCTTATCATGAAGACGAAATTGACATGAATGGAAAAGAGAATGTGATGATTATGCATGATATTTGTTAGTATGTGCAAATGATGTATTGATATCTTGTTTGTGGCTGATTTGGTTGTATGTATATGCCTGGATTGGTGTTGCTTGTTGTTGTGTAGGTTGGTGCAAGTAAGGGTGGCAAAATGGCTTGGTAAATAGCCTTCTTTTTTCCACACGAGCAGAGACACGACCGTGTGTCTCAGCTGTGCAAAGGACACAGCCTAGGGACATGGTTGTGTGTCCAGGGTGACTGAAGTCTGCATCTATTTTATGAAAAATTTTGAAAATTAAATCTGCCACACGGCCTATGACACGGGCGCGTGATTTGGCCGTGTGACTTCAATTTGTTGGTGATGTCATAAATAGAGAGTTACACGGGTTAGGGATATGGGCGTGTGTGACCACACGACCTACCCATACGGGCATGTCCCAAGCCACACGGGCGTGTGACCCCTTTTTTGATGAAAAATATTCTAAGTGTTGAGAAGTTTTTTAAAGTTCTCGGTTTAGTCCCGAACCACTCCTAATGCATGTTTTGGGCCTTGTAGGCTCGTTTAAGGGACGATATGAATGTTTTCGAAAAGTTTTAAATTTGAGCGAAAATTCATGTCCCGATTTTGAATTTTTTTGAGTTTAAGTCTAGTAATGCCTCGTACGCTGTTTCGGTATCAAACACGGGTAAGGGGTGTTACAGTGCTTGTCAAATAAAAATTCTGCTTGTGGGTCGAGTTACACACTGGACTTCTAGCTCATCTGTTTGTTTAATACGTTTCAAGAGGTCTTCTAACTTAGGATCGGATGGTGTGTAAGAGCTCAGATTGTTTTCTCAGTTAATTAAAAAATGGTGATTTTTTGTAATTGTCTATTTTTGACTTTTGAGACTATAATTTGTTTTTTTAGGCTTGTTCTGGTTTTTTTTAAATCATCGATAATTGATATTCTCAAACGTGAAACTGCAAAATCACATGAGTTAACAAAATAAATTTCGGTTTACAAAATTAAAACTCTGAAAAATTTTTCGCTGCAAATTAAGTAAACCCTTAAGTTTTTTTTCTATAAATAAGTAGTTTTTAACAAATGTTAACATTAACCAGAAAAGGTTTGCTCAGAATTGGGATTTTCGAAGCAAACGAATTTGAATTAAATTTTGGGATTTGAAATAAGTGTTTTCGAACTTAAGCTTTTCTAAACATTTGTGAGAGTTTTTCCAAGTTTTATGCTTTTGAAACACATAACTAAGTTTTATTAAAACAAAAGTTTTAAACAAACTAATGTAATTCCTCCAAATTCGACCATAAATTCTAGGTCGAGTTTAGGGTGTTACAATAGTGCTTGTGATAATAGTCAGGGGTGATAACAATGATGTTAAATAATCTCATGTATATTTTACTATGATTTATTTATTATATCATATTTATTATAATTGGATACTGATCATGACAACATGAATAGATAGATTTTGATTTGAAATCCACACATATTTTGTGATGGTGATTATGAAATAAAGAATTAATGGAGGTGTTTAGAAGTCTGTCCTACCAAATTTGTTGCATTCCCTAGAGTGAATGCAAACATAAAGAAAATAAAAGATATAATCATGGACCACTAAAAGTGGGAACATAGTAATAAACAAGAAAACAATGGGATTTCTCAATATAACATTTCAAAGGGTAAAGATAACTTATTTTAGAAATGTGATACAAAAGATTATTAGCCACATACATGGCGTATCCCAAATATTTTGTTTATGTTAATATTCTTTGAGAAAGGATATGAGAATGTAGTAATTAATTCTATCATTATAGATAGAAATTGTTTATCTTATTTGATATTGAAACAAACAAATATTATTTCAATATTTGATAGTACAAAATTAGTTGAAAGCTCTAGAAGAGCTAATATATCAATACCTAAAAGAATAAAATTTGTGATGGTTAATGCATTTGTTTTAAAAGATATTCATTGTAATGGATCTCACATTGAGATTGTGAATGAGGAAAAGATTATATTTCATATGAATCACTATATATATAACTATCTATTTTGAAAGGATGAAAAAAGAGGGAGGATTGAGTTATTGATTACTCTTGTTATTCAATTGAATTGATTGTGACTAGTTTTGTGATCTTCTTTTGTCATCATCCCCATTAAGGGATTGAAAGCAAAATATTTGACTATGAAAGATCTACTTATGAGCAATAGAATATTGTAATTCTATCTAAAACTCGTTATGGTTGGGTGCACCTAAAGTCAATATTCTATTGCTCATAAGTAGATCTTCCATGGAAAAAATTTACTGATGAGAACCTTGCAAGAGAGAACTTATTCAACTTTTCATGATTCAAATGTGCTCCTATCGTAGCAATATCATGAAAAAAAAATCTACTTATGATTGGACAAAAGTTTTTAACCACGAAACTTAACCATTCCCTAAAGAGAATGTAATATGTAATAAATTCGAAAGACATAATCTTTAACTTGGATGTAGTAAATTCCCTGTGTTTGAAGATTTTGGCATATTTTCTGAAGTGAATATTGCATATAATTATTTGAAAATTATATTTATTGACTTGGTGACATTAAAGACTTCACATTGATTTAAACATTTCCAGTAGTAAATGTCACAGTAGTTCTTATATGTGGATATGAAGTAAAAAGAATGATAGTAAAATTATTAATTTGTTACAATTTAGTACAACTGAAACTCATCTTAAAGTAAACTAGAAGTTTACTAATACAAATGCATTTTCTACTTGGCGTGACCAGTTAAACCATCTTGGATCATATATAATGCGAAAATTAATTGAGAATTCATATGGACATTCATTAAAGAACCAAAAATTTTTTTAATTTAAAGAATTCTCATTTTTTGCTTATTCTCAATGAAAATTACTTATTAGAAACTCACTAGCTAAAGTTGAGATTTAATGTCTTGCATTTTTGAAATGAATATTGGTAGATGCATCTACAAAATAATCACATATGTGTTATCAACTTTCAGCCTGCCATTTGTAAGATTGCTTGTTTAAAGAATTAATTTTAGATCATTCAATAAAGACAATTCATCTTGCTAATACTGATGAGTTTATATCTCAGTCTTTTATTGATTGGGTTTGAAATTTTTTTGTAAAAGTTTGTTATTTATGCGGATAATGGTTTAGAGAAATTATTGATTGAACGCCTCTGATTAATGTCTAAACCATTACTTATGAGAACTAAACTTCCTATTTCAACATGAGGTTATGTTGATTTATGTGTTGTACGCATCAAGCCAATAAGTTACAAAAACCCCCCATTACAATTGATTTTTGATCAAGAGATAAATATTTCTCATCTTTGAATTTTTGTGTGTGTATATTTTCCAATCGCTCCACCACAACATACAAAGATGAGTGAATCCTCAAAGAAAGTTGGGAATATATGTTAATCACAAGTCTCTTTGTATTATTAGATGTTTCGAATGTATTGGAGATTCAATTATGACATTATTTGTGATTACCATTTTGTTTCAATAGTTTTTCTGACATTACGGGGAGAGAAATAATAACTTGTAATGAGTTAGGGGGAGAGTAATTTGAACTAGAAGTTTAACAAGGATACCTTATTACTAGTTAATTTTCAAATGTATTTACAAACTCAATCAGAATAATCAAGTGTTATATACCATCTAATATTTTAATTTGAATCAAAGTCAGAGTAGCACAATCAATTAGAATAAATAATAGATTGACCAGTTCTAAAGATGAAAATTCTTCTAGATAGTCATATAGTGGAGGCAAGTACTAAAGGAGAGACCCAAGAGAAAACTAATAAGTAAAACTCTAGAAAAGAATCCGATACCTGAAACTAAAGATTAAAATAGTAAAAATAAAGAAATCTCGATACGTTATGTGTAACATCCCAAATTAGGGTCTAGTCAGAATAGTGGTTTCGGGACCACAAATCCGACATAAGAAAATTTATTTTTATTATATGGTCTACAATTTCATGAAACGATTTCGTGAAAATTTCGTTCAAAAATTTTTTGGGCACTCAATTTGGTCAAAATGACTAAATTGTAAAAAGCGTAAAAGTTGAGTTCTACATGTTAGAGGTGTCTAATTGTTATGAAGTTTTAAATTGATGTCCTTAAATGGTAATTAGACCATTGTATAACTTTTTGGACAAAAATGGCCTTGGTTGGGTAAAATTTGAAAGAATAGTAAAAAAGACATTTTGGTCATTTAAGGGTAAAATGAATTAAAAGACAAATTTTAAAACCCAAATGTGTCCCTTTCATCTTGCTTCAGCCAAATTTACCAAGAGCAGCCATGGTTAGGGTTTGGCCAAGCTTCCAAGCTCAATAGTAAGTGATTCTGAGCTCCGTTTTTAACGTTCTATGCATTTTTGAAGTCTCGGTAACATGTTCTAGCTATTTCTACCATTTATTTGAGCTAGGGTTTGTGTTTAAAAATTTACCCATGAATGATATGCATGTATTTTGATGTTTAATGGTAGAATATGAAGGCTCGGTATGTAATAAATGACTTTTACTAAGCGGTTTTTGATGAAAATGTCTAGAAGGACCGTTTTATAAAAATTGTAAAATTGGTCATAAAAGGGTGATTTAGTGTAAATTAGGAACTTCCATAGTTATGAAAATGATTCATCTAGGCTTTAAATGCAAGGAAATTGAATAAAAATTATTTTACGAGCATTGGGGCAAAAGTGTAAATATGTGAAAGTTTAGGGGTCAAAATAAAAATTTGTAAAAATATGATTTTTGGACCCATATGAATAATGTGACTAATTATTAGGTTAAATGTGATATTATAGATCAAGGAAAACAAAATTTGGGCTTAGAACGAGGTTGAACAAAGTTAAGCACAAACTCAAAATAAATAGTCATACTCGAAACTGAGGTAAGTTCATATGTCAATGATAATGCAATGATATTATTGTTCATACTTGAACTTAAATTGATGTGTTAGCATTGTGTGATGGATATTTATTTAGTTGATATAAAGATTAAATATTGTAACAAATGCCTAAATATAATTGTATGCAATACCATGTTTAGTTCATGGACTAATGTCTAAATAAACATGGAAATGTGTTGAATTGGATGTACATTGCATTATCAGCTATGCATAAGGAGATACTTGATGAAAAGAGAAAAATCTCGGTTGAATAAAAAGAGAAATTCGATGGATAAACCATGGCTTACATGACTTGAGATCTTGCATATGTTGCAGAAAAGGATTTATCCCGGACGGGTAATTCGTTGATCTCAAATATAGAAAAGGATCTAGCCCGGACGGGTGTTCCTTGAGTGATCGAGCCTCCCGAAGAATATGTATGCATTAAGGATTTAGCTCGGACGGGTAATCCGATTAGGATCTAAATTTAGCCTGGACTGGTAATTCAGATCTGGTCTCATTTGAGTATATGTTGTAGTAGGGGATTTAGCCTGGACTGGTAATCCCGACAATACTCTATGAGTTTATATTACTGAGGACTTAGCCTGGACTGGTAATCCCGCCGTAAGATGTGAGGTTCGCGGGAGTGCGTACTTAAGATGATCACTTGTATGATTTGACGATAAATGGATTATCCATCGAGATTTTCGATAAATTCAATGGGTATTACAATGAATAATGAGATGAAAGTCCCGAGATAGGCGTGGTGATAAAGGTAAAGTTAATCGATATGCTATGGATATGTACAGGTACGTACATTATACTCATAAGTGATGCCTTATTGAAATGTGATAAATGATGAGTAAGCGAATTCATGCATACGTATGTGTATACATGATGAACAAGTGAAAAGATTTGAAAGACGAACCATCCTTATGCTTATGATTATGAATTGTGTTGCAATATCAAGTTAACTTACATTGTGTAATTGAATATGATATTTATGCAATAATAAGTCCATGATCAATGTGACAATGAAATTATGATAGCTATTGTGATTTTGCACCGAAATAGTGTTGAATAGCAGCAGTAGCCCGAGTTTGAAAAATCACCATAAATGGTGGAAGTCGAATTAGAGGCTTAATAATATATGAAATTAAATATTAATGAGTCTAGTTTCATATAAAGGAAACGGTGTAAGCAAAAAAAAAATTATTATGAGATATTTGAATTATTGTGAGATAGAGTCTGAGTGATTTTAGACTCCCATGTCTTAACTTTGAAAAATCACTAGAAATTTTAAAAAAATAATTATCGGTTAAAATTCATATGAATGAAATCCTTAATGAGTCTGTTTTCAATAGAAAGAGACAGAAACATTATCTAAGTCTCGTACTATGAGATATTTGATTTTGAGTAGATAAAGGTCGAAGCTGTCAGATGGCAAAATAGGGGAGAGTTTAAAGAATAAAATGTACTCATTGGCTAGACCAAAAATTCTTGAAATTTTATGGTAAGAATATATATGAGTCTAGTTTCAAAAAAAATTAACAGATCTTAATTTAGAGTCCTTTATCTCAAGATATAAATAATTTATCGACTATGACTTGAGTAGACAACTTGACCAGAATATGAATAAAAGTGTAATTATAGTTGTTTTACCTAAGGAAACATGTTGTTATAATGCTTATTCTTTTCATATGGGCTTACTAAGAGTAAAGCTTACTCCCCCTTCCATTTCTTCTAGTTTTTTTAGGTCGGCTCGGGGTTGGAGATCGTCGGAGGCAACCTCTCACTATCAAGCTACCATCTTTGGAGTATTCTTGAAACTTAATTTCTTCAAGTGAGTGGCATGTATAATGACTTAATTATTGATATGTGTTTTTATGTTTCGGCCAAGATGTTGGATTATATTAATTCATTGTATATAGCCATGAGATGTGGCTTATAATGATTTTGGCTTGTAAGCCTATTTGTCCATGGTATGTGTTAATGTCTTGTGATGTGGTTATGTGATTATGCTTGTTCACTATGTATGAGAAGTATATGACACATGTACATGATGAATGCCCCAAGACCATTCGAGATGGTCATGGCCATAGAGTGAATGTGTGGCATGGTGGTAAGATGACAATGATTGAACATGGACAAATTGTTGAATGTGTAGAGATTAAGTGTTGGGTAATAAACACATGTATGACAACATGCAAATTATTTAATTGAATTTCACCAAAGGTTGATTAAACATTAAATTGATGTTATAATTTGTTCCTATGATGTATAAAAGTATGGGGGAAAAATAAGGTCAACATAAGGCTTGGAAAATAGCCTAAGTTTTAGCTACACGGGCAGAGACACGACCAAATGTCTCAACCGTGTGAAGGACATGGCCTAGTACAAGGGCGTGTGGCCTGGCCGTGTGGTATAAATTATTTTGCTGATGTCATAAACAGAGAGTTACATTGGCTTAGGACACGGGCGTGTGACTCTCCAAAGAAAGAAAATTTATTAAGTTTCCCAAAGTTTATCTAATGTTTTCAGTTTTGTCACGAACTGCCTCGATGTATGTTTTAAGCCTCGAAGGCTTGTATAAGGGACGATATGCATGTGTTTGAAAAGTTTTAATTTTGGGCAAATTTGGTGACCCGGTTTTGTATGTTTGTGAATGTTTAAGTCTGGTAACGCCTCAAACCCTGTCCTGGAGTTGGATACGGGTGAGGGGTGTTACATTATGTCAATTCGAGAAACTATGGAACCAATAATAAAAGTGGTCAACAATGGTTTTGCATGCAATATTATTGTTGAAATAATGAAATAAAAGGAGAATCTTTAATAAATCTATGGAATAGATCGTTCAAAATAGAAAGATGCAGCTCAAGTACAATTAAATTCCTGGAGTTTTTGGACCAGTAGTCTAAATATCTAAAGGTATAAAGCCAGTGAGGGTATAATTGAAGTAGTTTTGTCAAAAGCAGAATAAAAATATTAAGTTTTTTAGCTAAGCCCTAGCATTAATTATGAAAAGATATAATATTCTTTTGTAGTGGATGCAATAACCTTTAGATATATTATTTTGACAATTCATAAAAGATTAAACTTGCGTCTAATGGTTATTGTTACAACCTTTTATGAACTAGGGATGAGCAAAACTTGATTCAACTCGAAAAAATTAAAAAAATTTGAATTTCGAGTTAAGTGAATTGAGTTATTTGAATTAATCGAATTATTCTAGTCAACTCGATTTTTTTTTGAATTTCAAGTTCGTATCGAGTTTGATTTTTGAATTCGAATAAACCCAATATCAAACTATAATATTTTACATTTTTACCCCAAACTCCCAAACCTCTTTACTTTCCCCCAAAATTTTTACTCCCTCCCATTTCCCCCCAAAACTTTTACTCCCCTCCCATCCAATCTCCCCTTCTACCCCAAACCCATTTTCCCCCAATTTTTTTAAAATATTTTTCATTCAAAATTTTACTCCTCTCATTTACATTCTCCGCAAAATTTTACTCCTTTAAACCCCAAAACTTTTCATTTCCTCCCCAAACTTTTACTTTTCATCTTTTATCCCCAAATCAAAAATTAAAATCATCCAAAAAAATCCCCAAACCTAAATAGTAATAATTTTATCTATATCTACTATTTATATTATTAAATTAAATTTCACATTTTTGTACTATTTATATTATTGAATTGTTTAATCATATTGAATCTTTATAAATTTTCGTTAAAATTGAATTATTGATAATGCTATAAAATATTCGTGTTAAAATTTTATGTTGGTATCAATTCTACATTTTATCTTTAAGATAACTTTTATTAAAAAATATCACATTTTTTACATTTAATACATTTTTTAATTTCAAAATACATTTTGGCAAGAATTAGAAGATAATTGAAACAACTAAGTAAGCAAAGAAGCTACCCTATATATAAAAGATTAATAAATAAATTATGAGAGGATGAAAGTTAATAAAAAATATGATTACAATGGGCAAATTTGATTACGGTGGGTGACAGTGATTACAAGGACCGAAAATAATTTTTTTAATTTAACTCAAACAAATATATTTGATTCGGGTCGAATTCCATCTCACTTGACTCGATTCGAGAAAATTTCAAATCGAGTTAGGATGATAAATAGGATTCATCAATTCGATTAACTCAAAATTTTTTCATTCGATTCAATTTGATCGAATGCTCACCCCTATTATAAACCACTATATGGTAAAGTTTATATTAAAATCCTTGAAGGATTTAGGTTGCTAGAAGCATATTGAAATTCTCAGGAAATTGTTCATTTATATGAATTGAAATAATTTGAACATATGCGGTAAACAGTAGTTGAATAAGGATTATAAAATGATCCAAAATACCTATTTGTGTTTTTATAGAAGAATCATGATTAGATTTTGCTATGATTATTGTTGAAACTCTTGACGAGATCAGAATATATTTCTCCAAAATTTTCACTCACTTATGATTTTTAAAAGAATTGTGATATAAATGCTTAGCAAATACATTCAAATAGTCATTTGAAAGACTAGTATTCAAGATTGAATACGTAGAATTTGAGAAAGTATGTGAGTTTTTCATGATGGAGAGTAAATATGTGCAGTACTCTTTTTCTCTTAATCGAGATTTTGTCCCATTGGGTTTTCCTGGTAAGGTTTTTAATGAGGCAGCATATTATGCGTATTACATATATGTGTACTCTTTTTTCCTTCACTAGGAATTTTTTTCCCCACAGGGTTTTTATCTTAGTAAGGTTTTAACGAGGCACATTATCTACTAATGGACATCCAAGAAGGAGTGTTATGAATATCTTATTAAGTGAATGTTCATTAAGATCAAGATAAGTTCTGATATACTTTAAATTCTAATAGTCATTAGAAGTAGATCTCTACTTCATTTATGCTTCTTATGCCTATAAATAGAGACTTTGGAGAAGTTTTGTAAATTTCCCCATTGATCCATAAAATACGCTTTCTCTTTTGCTCTTCCATTTTCTTTGTTCTTTACTCTCTGTCTATTTATTTTATAACACAAATATCCAATTTTTTTTAAAGCTAAAATGAAATAAAAGGAAAATATTTTTCTTTTATGCAATCGGCATATCGATAAATAGCCATAAAAACCCCTCCACGTATTTTGATGTTGCAGAGATACTCTTCTGTGAATTAAAATTTATTTATTAGTCCTTTATGTTTTAAGTATTTCATAAATTTATATCAACAAAAGTGAAAGGGTAGGGAATGGTCATCAGGGTTAGATTTTACATCCAATAGTTATAAATAAAATTATACTTGGATAAAAATGAAATATCAACATTAAATATCTTTGTATTTATCACTTTTGAACCAACAAAATAGATTTAGACATAGAAACCAATCTCGATTTTTACTTGCTTTTTTAGGGCTATTGATACAAAGTATCAACGGAGGTCAAGATGGAGGTTAAGAATCAAAGAGTATGGTGTTTTGGTCTAGAAAAAATAGAGATTCTAGAAAGAGAAGCCTCTTCCTTTGGGATGTCTATCACCTTTTATTATACCGGGTCGACTCATTTTAATTATAAATGTATAACAATTTGTCCTCCACCTGGTCAAAGAAGAGTTATAAAGTGACTCTTTTCAAACAACCTGACATTTATGAAATGTGTGTAATTTATGATTTATCATACATGTTTTAACTTGAAGCTTTATTGAGCAAGTTTTGTTTAATAGTATGATACAAAAGTTAAGAATTATATCGTAGAATACTATGAATTGTCTTTCCTGTAAGAAAGAATTTGTTTGTAAATAAGATCGGAGGTTGCGAGCTTAACTCTACTAACCTTTAATAATCAGTTAGGAGCATAGGTTCACTAGCTGTCTGGGAGTTGCAAGCTTAACTTTGCTAACTCAAAAGGCTAGAGGTTGCAAGCTTAACTCTACTAACCTTAATAATCAGTTAGGAGCGTAGGTCCACTAGTTGTTTAGAAGTTACGAGCTTAACTCTTCTAACTCAAAAGATCAGAGGTTGCAAGCTTAACTCTTCTAACCTTAATAATCAACTGGGACCATAGGTCCGCTAGCTGTCTTGGAGTTGCGCGCTTAACTCTTCTAACCTTAATAATTAGCTGGAAGCAAAGGTCCGCAAGTTTTCAGAAAGCCGAAGGTCGTAATATTAAATCAAGCGAACCGTACGAAAGCCAAAAACTGTGGTCATAAATAAGCTATGACAACCCAAAAGATATAATTGGATCTGTACTCACACATAGATCATACAAGAATAGAGCAGCAAGATACTCCATAGATAGTAAACTAAAGTCCCTTAGGAAGGCGAGGAGAAACAAATAGTAGCACATAACATCGATATCAAATCATATCTTGGACCATATATTCTGAAAGATCCACCCCAGCTGCAAACTCACAGCATCAAAACTTTTATGGGATTGCAAAAAAGATGAATGACTCAAATGGATATTCTGCGTCTTTTGGCCTTCTATCTCATCAAAAACCTCATCCTGGTGCAATGTTTAAGAAATTTACAAGGTTACAAAATGCATGATTTCCAATAAATTGTACCTAGAAAACGCCATCACTGAAGAGGTGTGGCACAAGATATCAAAGGATGTTCCTTATTGTGCAGTTTTCCAAGTAGCTTTTTCCTGTTGCTCATGTATAATAGCACTATTTTGTTCCGATCCAAGGTATCATGACAGATAATCAAACTCACTAGAGGAAAACATATTTGACTGAAGTGATACCAACATAAATATGACTAACTTAACAAATGCAGATTCGAAAATAGTTCGAAACCCATAGTTATACTCACAAAGTCCAACTTCAAATGCTATTTATAACTTATCCTATATCAAGAGATGCAAGTGCAGGCACAATAACCAAAAGAAATCGTACAAACATGTCAATATCCCAAAATGTAATAATAGTACAGACCCAAATGATTTCATTAGTCATTTACCTGATAACATCCTTCAGCAAATCATTTTGTTCCTCTCTGTTCAATCTGATATCCGAACTTAGAGTCTTTTTCAACAATGCTTTTTTGGGGTGACTGTTGGTTCTTCTTGGAAGACGTCATGATTGATATCAGACATAGTCCTCTAACGCATTGGACATGGGACTTTGAGGCTGAGACTCCCTTTCCTTTCTCCCATTATCGTTACGGTCTCTATAAAAGAAATCATTGTGGCCTTCTCAAATAGGCTCCTTGAATGTTATTTGAGTGAAGTAAAAGAGCTTTGGTGGATTGATTGTTCAGTGGAAAAAGAACCGATCAATGCCTTACTTAGCTTCCCGAAGTTCTGTCCAAATTTAGAAAGACTTTATGTTACACTTGTCCAAAATGCTATAACCTGCCCAGCACTATAAACAACTTCAACACTTGGTATCAGACACTGTTTTTTCCAAACAGATCAACCAAGATAGAAGGAAATTTCTTCTCAGTAGCAATTACTACCCCATTAGCAGCTTTGATTCCAAGAGATGTTTGACCCAATTCGATTGCCGTCAAGGCGTGCTCGATTTGAACTAGCTTTTCCTGAAGGACAAGATGCAGCACTAATGAGGCCAGAACGATCAGCACGACAGCTGAACTGAGTTTTTTAAACACTATTATCATATGCACCAGCTGCTATCAAAATTTTAAGAAAGGAAAATCACTGCTATCAAAGTTGGGAGTCCAGCTTCAATGCATCTAACCAATTGAAGGAAACCATGTAAATAGAAACCAAGTCCAGTGAAAATCACAAGAGGAAACTCGTATAAAAAATAATGTTGGATTTTGGGGGCTAGCCAAACACCTACAAATATAATTACTGCAGGAAGCACATGCAAAGCAATATATATAACATAATTATATCAAATAAAAAAGGCAAAGGCTGCAGCACCTAAAGAGCCTAAGTTGTTCAACCGTTTATTGACAGTTTTGGGAAAGGATTAAATAGGCCTCAAAATCTCCTTGGGAAACAAACTTAAGCAGATTAATTAGAAAAAGTAGCTAATGCATATGACAGAAATGGATAAAGATCTTGGATCATAATACATGATTAATTCTTTAATTAGGCATCTAGTTATCTAATACTATTAGTCAGAAAAAGATTAAATGTTAGCATCTTGCAATTTTTAACCCCCATTTTTTTCAAGTTAAATTATTTTGTTTAGTTAAAATCATGAATTGATAACTCAGCACAGCAACCATTTTTAATTGTACTAAGCTTTAAAACCTTTCTATTTAAAGACCAAATAAAAACCAGCAGAAACACCAAAAGCAATTGAATAGAAGAGGAAAATGGAACAGTGAAAAGAAATTAGAAAAGAAATATCTGATTAAAGTACTTGTTATAATTTATACACCACATAGCTACCAGCTTAAAAAGTCAACATTTTTATTTACTGCATAAAAAAACAAAACTTTAGATAAAATGTACATTAAGTTGGGAACACCACGAGAAAAAAAAGGGAATAACAATTACAATGCATCACTAACCAAAATTAATTTATGATTTTTTAAATTATTATTTAGTTAAAAAAATAATGGAAGTATGAAAATAAAAATAAATTAATTGTTCATAGTGAATCTGTTGAATGTAAAAATATCAAATATATTTTTCATAGTTTTTTTACAGTAAAATTCTAATGATTTCAACGGAATTAGAATCGGATGGAGAAAATTATTTAATTTAGAAATTAATTAATTTATTTAAATACATTTTTGATGTTTATTTTAGAAAATAGAAAAACATATATTAAGTTGGATTGAATTATAAAGTATTGGTTAAAAGTTTAAAAAGTATTTATAATTTGACTCGATATGAGAGAGTCCTAAAAGACCCTCCTGCTATTACATAAGACAACAAACCCTAGTATATTTAATTAGGGTTGTCGCCCCTCTCTCTCCTAGTTGGACTAGGATTTTGTTTTGCTATTGAAATAGAATTCTACTAATTCAGCAAGGGTTTTACTTCTTCTCCCTATAAATAGATGTCACTGGTAGGGCTAAATATAGTACATTAAGATATTGTTATTCTGTCCAAAAATAGTGAAATTTTTTTTCTAAGTATAAATTCTATTTTTTGGAAGAACAATTCTATTTATTTCTATTAAAGAGATATTTACTTTCCCATTGAAAATAATGTAAATAATTTCTAGTTTAGTATTTAACTCTAATTCATTCAAGCCTACACTTGAAGCAGTTTGTGGTACAATAATAGTGGAGAAGGTTATATGGTTGAAAGTCAGAAACGAAAAAGGTCTATCTAGCCAAAAATACAGGTGCGATTTCAATAAAGCATTTATTGCTATAAATATCACAAGCTAGCTTTTGCAAGAAAACCGTTTTCAAGCCAGATTTTTTCCATCAATCCTCTCATTGGAATTGCATAATAGATAAAAAGTAAACGTGGCCACGAGTCATTTGTCTTTATGAAAAATGACTTAATTACTATCTAATAGTATTTGACTTTTCATGAAATAAGATGTAATGATTACCATGAGATAAAATAGGTGTTGGGAAATGTGTCCATATTACATGCAATTGTTTTCTATTTATTTGAACGATGAATAAATATATAAAGTTAATTTCACAATTCACTGTTATATCTTTTGTATTTTATATCTTTTATATTTTGCATGCATAGTGAAATTGTGACAAGTAAATATTAGCTTATTGATTGCCTAAGTTCAAACTAAAGATAAGTGGCATTGTAAGAACGTTTACATTGAGAGAAAGTCGACTTACTTTAGTAGATAATCTAAATGAGTCCGTAATCCAATAAAAGAATCAAAGTGAGCATTTGATTCAAATACTGAGAAGGATTATTATGTCGTCTACAATTCGAATTGGAGAGATGACTAGTCTTGGCTATTGGAGCAGTTGACTCCACAAGTAGAGACATAGATGTATTCATTGGTAGAATGATATATTGGACTAAACCCAAGATTAATAAATTCTGAATCCGTTTGTAAATTAATTAACTTGTAACGTTCATGGTGTGATTCACTTAAATCCTAAGTTTGTCACTAACCATGCATATGCAACTCATGTGTTTTGATATAAGTGGAGGCTTATGCTCTAAAGATGATAGAGCCCATAGCTGGTATGTTGGGTACATGACTTGTGTATGGCATGGCTTTACTAGAAACAGTAGAATTCATAGCTCAATTAAAGAGTTAATGATATTCTCCCATTGGCATTGTGTAGATTGATAAATATGGAACGTGACCACGGGTTGCTAGTTCTCGAACGAGCAATTTATCGCGGTCATTTGTTGACAGTGATCATATTAATCATTAAGAAGACAAAATGATGAAAATGAGATAAAATAGGATTGTATTGAGTGAATGGATTTAACTCACAAGAATCAAGGATATCTAATGAAGGCAACACACACATGGTGAGGTCATTGGATAAAGAAGTTGGATGAATTACTTTCATAAAGAGTACACAATAAGGAGTTTTCAATCATGATATTTGTTTTGGATTGACGTCATGATTAAGTAATTGCAAATTATCAGAACAATGCTTCTGGACATAATTGTAATCACTAGAGCCTAATTGTATATGTCTAATTGGTCACTCCACTAGCTCAATAAAAGTCGACCGGATTGCATTTGAATCAAAAGAAAATTCTACGACTTTGGAAATAATTTAATTGAGTCAATTTATTCGATGTGAAATTAAATTAGGTGGTCGTTAGAATTGTTCAACTAGAGAATATGATTAAAGAATTTTCTTGAAAAAATTAATTTAGAAGATTTAAATGATTTTTGGAAAAATTAATTTTGATCAAGTAAAATTAAATTAATCAAATTAATTAAAATTAATATGATATTTTTGGAAGTTAATTTTCAAGTCAGATAATTGGCCCAATGGGTAATTGAACTTAAAAATTAGACCTGAAATTATAAATTGGGCTCGGGAGCCCAAAACGAGACTAAAACCCAAAAACTGGTCGAACTAGGCCCGATATGTGAAATTGGGCCGATGCTCCAATAAGTGGGTAGACTGGACCAGTCGGATTGTCATTGACTTGGACCGAATCGATAGCAACCGAACCGGTAGCAACCGAACCGGCTCAGGGTGCTGTAAAGGTGTCGCACTTGTATCACAGAACACGGCGAAGCCGATGGCTGCAACAACGGCATCCTGGTGGCCGCTAATGGTTGGTCATCGGTGGTTGAGTAGTGGAAAAGTTACGCTCCTACTGAGACTCTACTAGAGAATTTGATTTCAGATTAATTATTTCAAAAATAATATTATTTTAATAATTTAATATTAAATTAAATTAAATATTTATCTTAATAATATTTTATTAATTTAATATTAAAGTGATTATCTTAATATTAAATTAAATTTAATGTTCATCTTATAGATAAACATTCTATTATTTTAATAAGATTTAATATTAAATTTAATCTAATATTTATATTGATTAATATTATATTAATTTAATATTAAAGTGATTTAAGTTAATCATAGTTGAACTCTCAAAACTCTCATTATATAAAGAGAGCTTTAGGTCATTATTTACACACACTTAAATTCAAAAAAAAGTTGTAGAGAGAAAATTATTTGAATAGATTATTCCAAAAAATTTCTAAAGATATTTTTCTGATTTACAACTTGACTAAAAAATTTAAAGAAATTGTAAAATTACCCCACTGGTAATTTTTGTGAAAATTTTTATGATTCGAAGCAAGGCTACACTCAACAGACGTGAGCTTGAGGACAGCGAAAAAGACTACTCGGTCGAAGCGCTCATCCTAGACAAATTGAAAAGGTACAATTTTAATTAAGTGTTTATTACTTTAGATATCACAACTAAGATCTTGTTTTGTAAAAAATTTAAAACTCTAGTTTTTCCCTAAATTTATTTCCGCTGCATTTTTCAAGCCCATTTTTCCAATAAATTGTATCAGAGCCAGGTTGTGTTCTATCTATAAGTACAAAAATATAATTAAAATAAATTTCTCTTCTTGTGATTTGATTATATAGAAAGTGACATTTTTTAGATCTTATGAATGTTTTGAGTTATATATGGGAATTGATGCGATATTATATATTTGTTATATACTTGTTTTTTGTCAAGGTTGTGGTTATTAGGAAATAGACCGTGGACTATCATCTCCATGTAGGGCTATTTTTTTTAATTCATAGAATTCTTATGAGCCGGAAATGGATATAGGACTTAAATGTAATTTTTTTCAAAAGAAGTCCATGACAATAAAAAAGATGTGATAGTAGTTGAAGACCCAATGAATGCCTTGTGGTGAAAATTTATGTAATTTTAATTTTCTATTTATTTTCTAGAAATAGAACCAGGAAAACCTTAGCTGACAATTTTATTTTAATTACCTATCTCTTTATATATCTATTTTATAATTGTTTCTAATATTTATATTATATAATGTCATAATTGTGATATATATATATGAGATGATCTGCAGTTGATAACGAGAAAATACATGTATTGTATTATTCTATTCACTTATTTCGGTTATTCGATAACTGTGAGAAGTGTGGTAATGAGAATGTGTATGTCTAGGATTGGCTCTGGCTAGGAAAGACTTGGTTTTTCAACGGTCAAATTTGACTCACCTCCCTTTCTTGGGACCCTACCTGGTGCACGGTTCGCATTCATTTCTTTGGTTTTTCCCTTAAAAGAAAAACTGTGGTGAATCAAAATTGTTTGTCTTTATGATTGATTGATTCTTGTGAATTGATATTATAAAATTTTCATAGCATGCCATGCATATATTGGAAGCATGTCATTTAGATTAGGTAAGAATGCCACTAGGGCTATTGTATGATCATTCTTGAAATCTAGGATATAAAACCTTGCATGTTTTTAAAATATTGAGTGGGAGAAGGTCTTTGAACAAGACCTACGGCCTCCATTGATGGTCCCTAAGTGATAGCATGATAAAGTTTCAAGTTGGTTCCTACCTTGGCAACACCCCAAGGTAAACTTTATCATGTGGGTCCACTAGAGGGGATTTCCTTTTAAGGACAACTAGTCATGCATGACTTTAAGAGAGATTGTCCCAAGATGACTCACAAATGAAACCATATTCATGATGGGTGTTGAGTCAATGGTTACACACTCAAGATCATCTCTTATTAAATAGTTTCTTGAGAAACGATATTTAAGCTAGAGATGATGACCAAACATTGAATAATCATTAGTTCGGGTGGAGTCTTGAGAATTAAGATTCATGAACTGATTAGATATAATACTTGTTCTTACTAGTTGATCATTGGACCCCAAGGCGACATAGTTGATGGGTGTGAGAATGATCGTAGCAATGGAATTTTTTTTCAAGGTTTTAATACGAGACACATGCATCATACTGCATTCTTGATATGTTGCTGAAATGAAAAACATTTGCTTAATACAAAGATAGTAATTAGTGAAATATTTATTTTTTTCAGTTCAAATATGTCTCATACTCCTCTTATTAGCATTCTTACTGAGAATAAATTAAATGGGATAAATTTCGAGAATGAAAATAGAACTTTCTTATAGTTTTCAGCTATGAGAAACACAAATTTATTATTGACGAAATGTGCCCTCCTGAAGCTCAGCCAAAACCAAGAAATCGCTGGAGAGATTCTGACTTGATTGCTCAATGTTATATGTTAGAGAGCATGAGTAGTGTGTTGCAAAAACAACACGAGAATTTCCTTACTGCCAAAAAGATCACAACAAATTTGGATGATTTGCTCAAGGACCAGGTCGCATTGGCTTAACAACCCACTATTACAAATTTGATTAATTCTCAACAGAAAACTGACACTTCGATCAAAGAACATATGCTTAAGCTTATAGGATTCTTTGCGAAAATAGAGGACAATATGGCTGAACTAGACGTGAAAACTCAAATTGTAATAGTGCTCAATCCTTAACCAAAGAGTTTGCTAATTTTAGGGCCATTTACAACTTAGGGAATAAGGTGCTTACCTTGACTCAACTTATGAAGGAATTACAATCCTATGAGTTGGTGCTGAATAGTGGTAAGTCGGTTCAGGAGAAAGTTGAGGCAAAGTTAGTTGTAGGCCCCTCGTCCTCTAAGGGGAAACAAAAAGCTAAGGGAAAGAAGAAACTGATTAAGTCTTCGATTCCACCTTGTGTGGATAGGAAGAAGGCTAATAAGTCAAAAGATCTTAAAAAGATCAAAAGTTTGTTCTACAAAAAAAAACGACATTTCAAATCAAACTGGAAGGAGTATTTGGATTACCTAACTAAAAAGAGCAATGGTATGAAACTCTTTGTGGTTGAAGCTTCCTTAGTGGAAGAATCAATTGACAACTGGGTTATTGATTTTGAAGCCATTAACCATGTGTGTATTTCTTTACAGGGGTTTAGTGAAACGAGAAGTTTACGTGTTAGGATCCTCCCGTTGCGGACTGGAGATGGGAACTATGTTTCAACTGAAGTAGTGGGAGAAGCTATTTTACACTTTGATAATTTTAGGAAGATTGTTTTAAAGAATTTGTTTTATGTACCTAATTTTAAAAAGAATTTAATTTTTGTAGCATGTTTATTTTATGACAGTTATACCGTGACATTCAATAAAGGGATTGATATTCACATAAATCATTCTTTAATATGTAATGGATGGATGAAAAATAATCTTTACTTTATGAAACCAAATAACTACTCGATGCTTCAAACTAAAATAGTGAATAAAAGCTAATGAGGGGTACCTATGGCATTTAAGACTTGGTCATATCAACCAAGAAAGAATCACTAGACTGTGAAAGATGGTCCCTTAAGTATGCTTAAGGAAGTTAGTCTTCCACAATGTGAATCTTACTTGGAAGGTATGACTAAGAGGTGTTTTAATGCAAAAGGTACAAGGGCCAACCAACCTTTAGAACTTGTGCACATTGATGTATGTGGTCCCATGAGCATCAATGCCCGAGGAAGTTACGATTATTACCTGACTTTTATCGACGACTATTATCAATATGGATATTTGTGTCTAATGCACTGCAAAAATTAAACATTTGTTAAATTTCAAGAGTTTCGTGCAGAAGTGGAAAAACAATTAGGTTTATCTATAAAGAATATTCAGTTTGATCGAGGTGGGGAATATTTGTCCAGTGAGTTCTTAGGATACCTCATAGAGAATGAGATTTTATCCTAATTGGCTATGCCGGGCACTCCACAACAGAATGACATAACTAAGAGAATGAATAGAACCTTACTTGACATAGTTTGTTTAATGTTAAACTATTCACAACTTCCTACTTCCTTCTGGGGATTTGCGGTACAAATGGCTTACTATATTTTGAATGATGTGCCAACCAAGCCTTCTTGCAAGACACCTTATGAACTGTGGCATGGAAAGAAACCCGCTCAAAATAACTTTAGAATATGGAGTTGTCCAACACACATTCTGGATAAGGATGCAAAGAAGTTGGATGCACAGATAGAATTGTGCATGTTTGTAGGATATCCAAAAGAAACAAATAGAGGATTATTCTACAATCCGAAAGATAATATGATTAAAGTTTATACTTATGCTAATTTTCTCGAGGAAAGCTACATGGATAACTTTAATACTCGAAGTAAAGTGGTACTTGAGGAACTTTCGGGAGTGGTAGAACAATCACTAAGTTTAATTCTCGAGAAAGTTGTAGAAAAACTTGCGAACGATCAACAACATTGGGGAATCTGTCGTAGTGGAAGAGTTTCTAAGAAACTAGACTTCTTCATCTATGATGGTAGTATTTATAATTCAGAAGCCAATCATGAGAATGATGATCCACTCACTTATGAGGAGGCTATGTAGGACATTGATTCAAGCTCGGGAAATAGGTCATGAATGCTAAAGTTGATTTTATGAAATCCAATACGATATGGGAACTTGTAGACTTACCGGTTGGGATTAAACCCATAGGGCATAAGTGGATCTATAAGAGGAATAGAAATGTGAAAGAAAAATGGAAACACACAAAGCTAAACTTGTAGGGAAAGGCTACACATAAAAAGAAGGCATTGATTATGATGAGGCTTTTTCTCTGGTAGCCATGTTCATGTCTATTTGCATACTATTATCCATTGCCCCTGCTTTTGATTACGAGATCTGGAAATGGATGTCAAGACACCATTCTTGAATGGCTATCTTGATGAGACCATTTACATGGCTCAACTCATTGGCTATGTTGTCAAAGGAAAGGAGCAAAAAGTTTGCAAACGGCTAAGATCCATTTATGGACTTGATTAGGTGTCCCGCTCATGGAATAAAAGATTGGATCAAATGATCAAGGCTTTCGGATTTGATTAACATGTTGATGAGCCTTTGGATTTGATTTGATGAACCTTGTGTTTATAAGCGTATAAAGGACAAAAAAGTTGTATTCCTCATTTTGTATGTCGATGATATTCTACTTATCGGAAATAATGTAGGAGAATTTTCATCGGTTAAACTATAGTTAGCTCAATAGTTTAACATGAAGGACTTGGGTAGAGTTAGTTATATTCTTGGAATTCGAATCCTTAGGGATCGAAAGAATAAAATGATAGCTTCATATACCGATAAGGTACTGGAACATTTTGCAATGACCAATGCAACGTCAGATGTTTAGCCGACTGCATTAGGTTTTCATCTTTCTTTAGATGACCGTCCTAAGACAAAAAAAGAAAGAGAGCATATGAGTAAGGTTCCATATACTTCAATAGTTGGAAGTCTTATGTATGTGATGATTTTCACATGTCCAGATATATGTTTCGTAGTAGCAATAGTTAGTTGATATCAGGTGAATTTAGGTCTCAGGCATTGGCAAGCTGTAAAGCATATATTAAGGTATCTTAAAAGAATTAGGGATTATATACTTGTTTATTTTGGAGAGGGCCTTACTTCTATTTGATATACAAACTCAGACTTCCAAACTTGTAAAGATTTGAGGAAATCAACGTCGGGAAATGTATTCGTTTTAAGTCGTGGAGCCATAATATGGAGAAGTGTAAAACAAACTTGCACTACTGACTCTACTATGGAGGCCGAGTATGTGACTGCTTTTGAGCCAATAAAAGAAGCAATATGGTTGTGACAACCCTAATGTGACCCTAGTCGGGAAGTGGTTTCGGGACCACAAAACTGAGTCATAAAAATAATTAGCTGTCATATTTGATGCTTATTATATGTATATATGCATGTGTGAAAATTTCATATTTGAATTTTGTTAATTGTAGGTGAATTTTAGTAAATAGGACTTATGTGAGAAAATTTAGAAATGTGCTAGGCAAATGTAAAGTGGCCTATTAATGCATGCTATAGAAATGATGGGTTTGCATGTCAAATTGCCCAAAATTTGAGCTAGTGGCTGGCCATGCTATGGGTCATAGCATATTTTAAGCATGGTGTGTTAATGTTTCATGTTGGAAAGAATAAAATAAAGAGTTAGTAATAAAATAAGGGGATGAAGGGTGAAGAAAAGAAAAAAAAGGGTATCACCTTGTTCTTCTTAGCCGTACAAGAAGAAGAAAAAGAGGGGGGGCATTCGGCCTTTTGAATGAAGAGAAGGTTAGTAAATTTTGTTAATCCTTCTTTTGAAATCTTAGTTTGTTCAGGTTAATCATCATGTTTTTCATACCTAGCCATACTAAAATTTTGAATTTAGAGGGTTGGAAGGAACTTTCGGTTATGGTATGTGTGAGAAGAACTTGATTTTTTTCTTCTTTCTTACCCTTAAGTTTTGATGGATAAAGAAACAAAAAGATTGTTGATGAAAGAAATTAATCTTGTTAAAACTTTAAACTAATAACACCCATGTGTGTGATAGCCGAACATAGACTTTGTTTAAAGTCTTGATCAAAGGCCGGTTAAGTGTTTTGAAATGGATGTCTAAGGTGTTAAATAATAAAACTCTTGATGACTTGGGTTAAATAGCATTCGGTCATCTTAAGTTGATATTAAGGTAAGGAGCTTATACTAGTGATAGCCGAATTAAAGAATGCTTGATGTCATGAGTAAATGTTGTTCATGTTATTTGGATGAGAAATGGTAGTTAGGTGAAGTAGAGTCTAGCAAATGAGCACATATGTTCATTAGTTGCTAAATGGAGAAAAATCGGCTAACAAGTGTGTACTAAGGCCGAATATGACTTTGAATATTATTGAGTGATGTATGTGTGTTTTGAATTGATGGAATGGAGAGGATGCTTTAATTGTGTTATGAATGATTATATGTTAAACTAAGGTTTGCTAAGCTAGCTATTAAGGTGAAGTGCAAATGTTAGTATTTGATTACTAGTGTATATATATGTGTATTCGCCGAGTTTTGAACTTGAAACAAAATGGTATTTAGTCAATACAAGTAACCATATTTGTGGAATGTATTAAGTAAATAATCGGCCTCAACATAGACATGCATATTCGGCCACATGAATGAATACATAGATTGATGTTGTACGTTCGGCTATAGGTAAGCATAATTATGGCCTTATCTTGACTTAGAAAATCGGCTAAAAGAGAATATTGGCTAAAATGTTGAATTTGATTCATGATTTCATACATATATGACTCTAATGCCTAATATATATATATATGGGCTAAGTACCTTAAATTCCTCCTTGATGTTCAAAATGATTAAATCAATTTATTTGTTAAATTAAGCTCAAGAGCAAAGGGGGACTAAATCCGATAAAGGAAAGGAAAAGGTGATCGAATAACCGTTGAAATCGTTCGACAACATCCGAGGTAAGTTTTCGAGTAATGGAACTTAGATTATGACTTGATTAGATCATGTTATATAGCGAATCAAAACCATGCTCTTTGTATGTGGCTATTGAGCCGAAAATGGTAATGGTAGATAAGTTCCTTGTGTCTGAGTTCTAGTAATGATAACGAAATAAAAATGTGTTATGATTTGTGGACATATGTGCATGATTATTCGGATGATAACCGGGCTAAGACCCGAAGGCATTTGTGTGAGTTGCTATAACCGGGCTAAGGCCCGAAGGCATTTGTGCGAGTTGCTATAACCGGGCTAAGACCCGAAGGCATTTGTGCGAGTTGCTATATCCGGGCTAAGACCCGAAGACATTTGTGCGAGTTGCTGTATCCGGGCTAGGACCCGAAGGCATTTGTGCGAGTTGTTATATCCGGCTAAATCCCGAAGATACTTGGGTTTGGAAGTGAGCGATTTTGCTGTAATAATTTCAATTAATACGCTCATAAAATCCAAACGATAAGGTATGTTTCGTACATGCATCGGAAAGGTCGATTCGTTTTAAATAGTATCCGTTAAATTGATTAACGAATTTTCGGCCTTTAGATAGGTTTGATACCTTGTGTATGAATATATTGGTTGAAGTGTAAAGTAAGTATGATTATGAAAATGTGCATATATGAAATTATTCATTTAGCTATATGAATGTTATACCTTAGTCGAAACTAATTTCATTATTCAAAACTTACTAAGCATTAAATGCTTATTCCGTTTCTTTGATTCTCTGTCTCATAGATTTTGGTTCGTCAGCTATCGGACTCGGGATTGTCGAATTCGAAGTCGTCCACACTATCAAAGCCCTTTTGGTACACTTTTGGTTGAACTCTGAAAATGGCATGTATAGGACTACCCTTTTTGTTGTTGGTCATGTACCCTTTGGTTTTGTATAAATTTGGATAGCCATGCGAAAATGGCTTATATATACTTTGAGCATAGCATTATAATCGTTTTTTATGTTGTTCATTGAGAGGTATGGAAATGTTTGGTAACGATTAGCCATTGGAATGGTTAATCATGATCATTTTGGTGCTTTGTATGACAAATTCTAGTTGATTCATGGAAAACCATGAAATAGGTAAAGTTTACCTTAAAAACAGATGCTGACAGCAGCAGTGGTGTGGATTTGAAAAATCACTAAAAATAGTAGGAATGGAATTAAATAGTGAATAAATTATGTAATCGAACCCTGCTGAATATACTTTCTTATGGAAGAAACAAAACGATCATATGAGTCGTAGTTTAGGAGATATTTAAGTTTTTGTGGAACAGGGCCAGAGCGTTTTCTGGATCCCCTGATCTGACTTTGGAAATTCACTATAAATTAACCAGAGATAATTAGAAGTCATTCCATATATGTATAGTTTCCTTTTTGAGTCTAGTTTCGTTAGAAACAAACGGAATAAGTAATGAAGCCCTGTACAGGAATATATATAAGTCGTAATGCATGAAGGTCAGAGAAGTCGAACCCTGAAACAGGGGAGACTTTAACTAATAAACTGTACTAATTGGCTCAACTAAAAATTCTAGAAAAAAATTTGTGGATGGATATATGAGTCTAGTTTCAGGTAAATTTTACGAAACTGGTTTTCGAGTTTTGGAACTCAAGATATGATTTTTAAGGTAACAGTAATGCAGTTAGCCAGCTTGTCTGGAAATTTTTAAAATGGACTGTGAAAATAAATGAAATAAGTCCGTAAATACCTCGTGTTCGACTCCGACAACGGTCTCGGGTACGGGGTGTGACAATGGTTTTGAAAGTTCTTAATCGAACTTAAATTTATTCCTAGTATGAAAAAGTTATAACACTGTATTATGATAACAACGTTGCAAGAGCTAATACCAAAGAAATGAGAAATCACAAGAAGACGAAACATATTGATCGGAAGTATCACTTGATATGAGAGGCAATAGCTGAAGGAATTGCAGATATGATGAAAGTAACTTCTGAAGATAACTTTGCGGATCCATTTACTAAGACTCTTGCAACTAGGAGTTCTAACAAACATGTCGAGGACATGGGAATAAGAAACATGACACATTTACTTCACTACGAAAAGTGGGAGATTGTTGGGAAATGTACCCATATTTTTGTAAAAATTTAATTATTTTCTATTTATTTGATCGATGAATAAATAAATAAAGTTAATTTCGCATTTTACTGTTATGTCTTTTGTATTTTCTGTCTTTTATATTTTGTATGTATAGCAAAATTGTGACAAGCAAATATTAGCTCATTGATTGTCTAAGTTCAAACTGAAGATAAGTGGCATTATAAGAACTTTTGTATTGCAAGAAAGACGACTTACTTGAGTAATAATTTAAATGAGTCTATAATCCCATAAAAGAATCAAAGTGAGCATTTGATTCAAATACTGAGAAGGATTATTATGTCGTTTACAATTCCAATTGGGGAGATGGCTAGTCTTGGCTATCGGAGCAGTTGACTCCACAAGTAAAGACATAAATGTATTCATTGGTAGAATGATACATTGGACTGGACCTAAGATTAATTAATTCTGAATCTAGTTGTGAATTAATTCACTTGTGACGTTCTGAATCTAGTTGTGAATTAATTCACTTGTGACGTTCATGCTGTGATTTACCTAAATTCTGAGTTTGTCACTAATCATGTGTATGCAACTCATGTGCTTTGATATAAGTGGAGGCTTATGCTCTAAAGATGATCGAGCCCATAGCCGGTATGTTGGGTATATGACTTGTGTATGGTATGGCTTTACTAGCAAAAGTGGAATTCATACCTCAATCAAAGAGTTAATGATATCCTCTCATTGGCATTGTGTGGATTGATAAATATGGAACATGGCCACGGGGAGCTAGTTCTCAAATGAGCACTTTATCATAATCATTTGTTGACAGTGATCATATTAATCATTAAAAAGACACAATAGTGAAAATGTGATAAAATAGGATTGTATTGAGTGAACGGATTTAACTCAAAGAAATCAAGGAAATCATATGTTGGTAACATAGACATGACGAGGTCATTGGATAAAGTAGTTGGATGAATTGCTTTCGTAAAGAGTATATAATAAGGAGTTTTCAATCATGGTACTTATTGTGGATTGACTTCATGATTAAGTAATTGTGAATTATAGGAACAATGCTTCTGGACATAATTGCAATCACTGTAACACCCCAAACCCGGCCCAGACGTTATGACCGGATCCGACATGCCACATCGAAGCGTTCAAAACATTTTATATTGTTGATCCAGAAAAACTTACTTAGTGTTTTAAAAGATAATTTCATTATAGGTTAAAGTGAATGGAAGCTGTGCACCAGGTAGGAAACCGGAAAAGAGGTGGTGAGTCCATCGGACTGCTTAAGTACCAAGCTCCCTTCGGATCCAATCCTAGACATGCATACCGCCATTACCACACCTTAACGTCATGGATATTTCTAGGAAACCGATTTGATTAAGTAATTTTTAGGAAAAGTGATTAATTTTAGAAAATACTTTTATTGCGGAAGCTTTGCTTATTGTCATGTTATTTGGAAATCAATTGTTGTTTTTGAAAACGCGCCCTAAAGCTATCCAATTTCAACAGTTAAAATAAGTAATACCTATCTTAGTAATACATATTAAAACCATCAAAAATAATTAAGCGGCCTTATTACATTTAAAAACCCAAAACTTCAAACGTAAATAAAAGGATGTCCAGTTCACCAGAAGAAAATCAAACTTTCAGAACGGGTGGCCACTCCGAATTCCCTCACAGCTCCAAGCCCACTATGGTTGGGGATTTCCTGCGTGGATGAAAATAAAATGGGTGAGTTTGGGGAAACTCAGTGTGTAAGGAAAACCCATTCAAAGCCCAAGTCAGCTCCAGCCCATTGGGCCTAAGCCCATTCAGGTAACAGTGGTACTGGGCCAGAGCCCTTTTCAGATTATAATAAACTGGGCCTTAGCCCCTTATTCAGATAAAAATATGGCCCATAGGCCCATTTCAAAATACATGCAACATCAATAACATATGCAAGCCCATTTGGGGAGACTACTCAATCCAATAACCACTACACTCCACCCTACCAGCCATACACTCCATGTGGGGATAGCTCAACCCACCCTGCCCAACACTCCACAGTTGCAGCATTGCTGCTCAGTTAACAGTAAATTGAGGCAAAGCCTCCAGTACGTGGACTAGCCACTTTCAGTACTTCCTCCGTCAATATCCCAATCCCATGCATCAAATAATAACAACATGGCATGCAGTAAATAACAACAGTCAAACATGCATTTAAGTCAATTTAACCCTAGGGGTATTCGGTAATTTATCTCCTAGGGGTAAAACTGTAAATTTTCCACTTTTAAAGATATTTCAGAAATTTATCTATTTTAGGGTTTTTCATGCATATTCCTACCTTTCACGTACTACAGAATCACATACCGAGGGTTCTTACCGAATTGGGCCCGTTGGCCCATCATTCCAATTTTGGCCCATTAAGCCCAAAAATATCGAGGGCACAGAAATCATGCACTTTGCAGTCCAAACATTGCAGCTTACCAAAAACATTAATCGATTCACCTCACGAGCATTCGTACACTCGCAAATCTACAAAATACCGGTTTTCAGCATTTCGGATTTTCGACTTTTGCCGATCTAGACTAAGAAAGAGGGTGTTAGTTACACACCTGTTTGCGACGATATGCTGACGAGATCCACACACGAACTGCCTACAATTTGATTACTAACACGTTAATCTAACTATTCAAATACGAACTACGTATTAACCCCTTACAATATTCGGCCAACCACACCTACAGATCATAGTAAGCTTATAAGAAAACAATAAGCAACTCATTAACAAATTTTTGTCAATGTTTACCACATAATCATAATTTCACTGCAAGCTGTCTTCCTGAGCAACAGTCACTAAATTATTTATAACTGGAGCTACGAAACTCCAAATAAAGTTCCGTTAATTTTCCATGAAAATAGACTCATATATCTTCTGTCTATAAAATTTTCAGAATTTTTGGTTTGGCCAATCAATACCAGATTTTTCTTAAAGTTTCCCATGTTTCACTGTTTGACTAATCTGACCACTCTTCATTACTAATCAAATTTCTCATTGTACAGAATTTAAAATATGCTCTTGTTTATTTCATTTGAAACTAGACTCATTAAGATTTAATTATATAAATTATTCACCTTCTAAATCATCTCTTACAATTTATGGTGATTTTCCAAAGTTACGTTACTGCTGCTGTCCCAAGCAGATTTATTACCAAATCACTCTTTCACACATAACTTGCATGCTTGTTATTTAAACATGTATATCACCAATCAATCATCACATATCTATGATTTTACTTAAGTATAATCACAATTTCATCATTTTAAAACACAACATGTTAGCTGATTTTCCCATTAGCATCTAAGGCTCATGCATACTCATTTGTTTGGCTCAACTTCACCTATCTTCCATTTTTCATCAAAAGAACATGAAACAATAACCATTTCCTTCATTTTAATTCATCACTAAATGCTCACAACACAACTAAAAACCAAAATATGCTTCAAGAGTTAAGGTAGAATCAAGAAGAACTCATGAACCTCAAAATAAAAGCAAACTACCATGAACTTACCTTCAATTTTCTTCCCCAAGAGACCGAACATTCAAGAGCTTTCTCCTCTCCTTTCTCTTCTGTAACGTTAGGCTATGATGAACAAAGATGGACAAAACTTTGTTCTTTTCACCCCCTTTTTTTTAATAAAATTTCATATTTCATCCATTTAATTCTTTAATACAAAAGACATGAAATTCCCATCATGGAACATTTACCTAACCCATTATCATGAAACATTTACCTAACCCATTACCATGAAACATTTACCTAACCCATTATCAATTTGTATCAATTTGTACCATAAATTATGGACATCAAGTGCACATTTTGTCTACAACAACATGATGGCTAGCCACTTCATGTAAAATGGGAGGTTTGACATGCAAATCTCCTATTTTGCACTACTATTTATTTGGCCACTACAAATTAGCCTATAGCATTTTCAAACATTTTCACATAGGTCCTATTTCATAATTTCACTCACAAATGACAAAATCAATGCATGAAATTTTGCCAACATTCACAGAATTCCCGAAAATTGGGGCGTTACAATCACTAGAGCCTAATTGCATATGTCCAATTGGTCCCCCTGATAGCTCAACAAACCTCAATTAGATTGTATTTGAGTTAGAAAAAAATTCTACGACTTTGGAAATAATTTAATTGTGTTGATTTATTTGATGTGGAATTAAATTAGGTGGTCATAAGAATTATTCAATTAAAGAATTTGATTAATTTTTTTTTTGAAAAATTAACTTGGAAAATCTAAGTGATTTTTTGAAAAAGTAATTTTGATCAAGTAAAACTAAATTAATTAAATTAATTAAAATTAATATGATATTTTTTGAAATTAATTTTCAAGTAAGACAATTGGCCCAATGGGTACTTGAACTTGAAAGTTGGACCTAATATCGTAAATTGGATCGGGGAGCCCAAAATTGAGACTAAGACCCAAACACTGGTCGAACCGAGCCTAGTATGTGAAACCGAGCTGACGGTCCAACCGATGGCTAGACCAGACTGGTCAGGTCGTCACTGACCCAAACCGAACCGATAGCAGTTAAACCAACTCGGGGTGTCGTAAGGGTGTTGCACATGCATCATCGGACATGTCAGTGCAAGTGGCTATGACAACGGCTTCCTGGTGGTCGGTGACGGTTGGTCATTAGTGGTTGAGTGGTGGAAGAATTACACTCCTACTTGTACTCTATTAAAGAATAATTTCAGATTAACTGTTCCAAAAATAATATTATTTTAATAGTTTAATGTTAAATTTAATTTAATACTTATCTTAATAGTATTTTATTAATTTAATATTAAAGTGATTATCTTAATATTAAATTTAATTTAATGTTTAAACATTCTATTATTTTAATAAAATTTAATATTAAATTTAATCTAATATTTATCTTGATAAATATTATATTAATTTAATATTAAAATGATTAATTTTAATCATAGTTGAACTCTCTAAACTCTCCCTATATAAAGAGAGCCATGGGTCATTATTTACACAAACTTGAATTCAGGAGAAAGTTGTAGATAGAAAATTATTTAAAGAGTTTATTCCAAAAAATATTTAGAGATATTTTTCTGATTTACAGCTTGACCCAAAAGTTTAGAGAAATTGAAAAATTACCCCACTGGTCATTTTGTAAAAAAGTTTCTAATTCGAAGTGAGCCTAAACTCGACAGACGTAAGCTTAACCATAGCGGAGAAGACTACTCGGCCAAAGAGCTCATACTAGACGAATTGAAAAGGTACAATTTTGATTAAGTGTTTATTACTTTAGATATCACAATCAAAATCTTGTTTTGAAAAAAATTAAAACTCTGGTTTTTCCCTTCTTTTTTTACGCTGCGTTTTCCAAACCCATTTTTCCAATAATAGGATCATATTGGGAGAACAAATTTATTCCAAAGAGATTAAGGATATCCTATAAGGGTAACACATTTATGAAAAAGTCATTGGACGAGCACTGATGGAGTAGCTTTCGTAATGGTATGTAATTGGGGAGAGCTCAGTCACGATACTATAGTGAAATGACTTTGTGACTGAATAAATTTATAATTAATAGGCGAAAAGCTGAAACTTAATTCTAAAGCATTTAAGCTCTAATTACATATGTCCAATCAGTCCCTTTGCTAGCTCTTGAAACCAGAAATGAATTACATATAGAATCAAATGAACAAAAAAGGAAAGAAATGAAAATGTTAGAGAAATAGGTTACATTTGGAAATGAATGTGGTTTCTCACTAAGTATGGAAATGTCCTGTTAATTAATTTAAGTTTTTTGAATTATTATTTAATTAAATAATTGAAGTTCAAAAGTGGAATTAAATTAATTGTTCATTACGAATCCGTTGAATATGGAAATTAAATATACTTTCTCATAGATTCTTTTACAATAAAGTTGTCATGATATTAACAGAATTAACATTGGTTAAGAAAATTATTTAATTGGAAAATTAATTAATTTAATAAATAATATTTATTTTTAGAAATAAAAAAACGTGTATTGGGTTGAATTAAATTATAAAGTGTTGAGTTAAAAGTCTATAAAACATATATAATTGGACCCAATATAGGAGATATACAAAATCTCTCATAATGTGAATGAAGGGTGACAACCCTAGCATAATTAAGTAGGGTTAGCTGCCCTTCTCTTATAGTAGAACTAGGGGACTTGTTTTTCTAATTCAACAAGGATTCTTCAATCTCTCCCTATAAATAGATGACATTGGTAGAGCTAAATACATACAACTTTGAGATATTGCTATTTTGCACAAAAATAGTTAGAATTTATTTCTAAGCATAAGTTATATTTTCTGGGAATAACAATTCTAATTTTATTCATAATTGTTCAATCCCACACTCAAAATGATTCATGGTACGAGAATCATGGAGAAGATCATTCGATTGAAAGTCGAGAACGCCTAGGATTGTCTCCACAAAGCACAAGTATTTTTTGGGAAAAGTTTACATCTATAAATAACACAAACCAACTTGATTTTCAAAATTTTAATTTTTTGATGTGACAGAAGATCCTTTTCAAACCTACCTTTTTCCAACAAAATAAATATTATTTGTGTTATTCAACCAGAATTCTCCTATCTCTCCCTATTAATAGATGGCATTGGTAGAATTATTAACACAAATTTTTTAAAACAAAAGTTTCAATATTGTTATTCTGCCAAAAAGCCGTGGATATTTATTTTCTAAGAATAAATTCTATTTTCTAGGAATAAGAATTACTTTCTTGTTAGAAGTAATAAATTTCCTTTCAGTTTTTATTGTTCGACCCACATTCGATGCAATTCAAGGTACGAGAATAACTGAGAAGGCCATTCGGTTGAAAGCCGGGAACGTTTCAAATTTGTCTTGCAGAAAACACAAGTACATTTTAGGAAAACTTTATTACTATAAATGTAACACCACATTACCCGACCAGATCGTCACGTCCGAGTACAAGCTGTCACATTCGTTGTCGAAGTAACTATGATCAACTATATTCAATTCATACTATAAAATGTTCAATTTTGCATTCAATCCTACATACAATACAATATACGAAAGTTTTTGGGTCTTATACAAGCTTATGGAAGATCTAAAGTTATCTCAAGACTAAAAAGGACCAATTTGTAACAATTTCAAAACATTAAGTTGATGTCGTGACATCAGGTGGTTCCTCGTTGCGACACAACATACTGTCTAGCCTCATCACAACAATCAATGTTTGGTGTTGCACTGTGCCATGGCATTCAGATCTCATTGCAACGACATTTGAACGACATTGCGACGTCACATACTATTTTTGAAATTTTAATGCACATCTACCTGCATTTTTTTTCTATTACTAACTAAGCACATTCAACTCATAATCAACCAATACATATACCCCTAAATTTTCAAATCAAACACATTAATACCTATTTCAATAATATGTCAATACCTTATAAGCTATAAGTTAAACTATCAAATGCAATTCATTCAAATCATATTCATACATGTTATCTACAAGCACCATTTGCAAATACATCATTACTAGATTACAAAACTATATGAATAACTCATATACTATTTTTTGCATTCGTAAGATTAATACCATTTATCCACTTTCAATTCATTATTCCCGAAACATAACAAAATACCAACCGACTCAACCTAGGTACATGCCATATGACCAACAAAAGAAAATATACAAACATTTTTTAGTTTGGGGATCTTTATCTGGATGCTAGAGTTGATGCTTTCCCGATTATGTGCTTTAAAGAGCACTCTTGAATATGAATTGACAGATTTCTGATTTGTACACTTTTAGTGTACTACCTGTATCCATCGATGTTTTCAATGATTCAACAGGCAAAATCCTAACATGAGAAAATATGAACATGAAATGAATTAATATATGTATCTACCTAAAATGCATGAAAATAATGATACATGATATATGGAAATACGAGATGATAATATATGAAGAGATGGTAATATATGAACATGGAATTTGTTTGATGAATATGTTCATCTATGATTATAGATTTGTACACCTTAAGTGCATTACCCGTATGACACTGACATTTCAAATGATTTAATGGGCAAAGTTCCGACATGAAATAATCTGAACTCGAGAATAATTATTATGAAAATGTACTTGAAATACAAGGATATTATTTGTATATGTTATATGAATACATGATGTGATAAGTATATGTACATGGAAATCTAATTATTGTTGAGCCCATATATGTTTCTTGATATTTATATGAAATATATGACTAACAAGGGTGATGAGGATGTGTGTTAAGGCTCGTGATCAAGTTGATTGAATGTGCCTTGTATGTTTATATTGAATTTAAATGAGTGGTAAGTTAATTACCATGTTATACAAACTTACTAAGCATTATATGTTTACTCTATTTTATTTTTCCCTGTTCTATAATAATTTGGAAGCTCGTTGGATTGGAAGCTTAGCGGAGATCACTCACACTATCCATCGGCCCATTTTGGTATATATATGGTAAATCAATTATGGTTATAATGGCATGTATAGGTTAACTAGCCAATATTGGCATATAAATGTTTTGGTTATATCTAGCCATTGGAATGGCTTGTGATGAACATGTTTTGATATGTATAAATGAGACTATGACATGTTTGGTGTGTGCTTAAATGGTCGATTGATAGAAATCATGTTGGCATATTGATGATTAATTTGGTAAAATATGAATATAGGTGAATTTGATAAGTTAAGTGAGTTTGTATATTTGGTTACATGATGGTAAAGCGTCATCTGAGGTGCTTAAGAGCACATTTGTTGTATGTGATGATATGTCATGCATGAGACTCAGTTTTGAATTGAATTAATTGTTTTAAAATGGCTTATGAATATGTTAAAGTATTGGTGTAGGAGAAAGACAAAATGGGTGAGAAATGTGGCTTGGAAATAGCCTATTTTTATCCACATGGGCAGAGACACGGGTGTGTGTCTCAGCCGTGTGTGACACACGGTCTAGCAAATGGGCATGTGGCCTCTCCGTGTGTCTCTTGCATCTTTAAAATGTCAAAAAAAAATGCTCAGAATTGATCACACGGCCTAGCACACGGGCATGTGACTTGGCATTTTGACCCAAGTCAGAGAGTTACACGGCTTGAGACATGGGCTTGACACACGGCTTGAACACAGGCGTTGACCTCTGCACTTAGGAAAATTTTGAGATTTTGCGAAAAATTCTCTGAGCACCCGGTTTAGTCTCGACTTGTTTCTAATGCATATTTAGGGCCTCAAAGGCTCTTATAAGGGACTTTATGAATAATATCTGGCCTGAATGTTAAATGTTATGAAATATTTGTATTTGATCTGTAAATTTTAGTAATGCTTTATAACCCTGTTCTGGCAATGGATACGAGTTAGGGGTGTAACACCCCGTACCCGAGACCGTTGCCGGAGTCAGACACGAGGGGTTCACAGACTAAATTAGCTTACTATCGCAGTCCATTTTAAAATTTTCCGGCAGTTGGCTAACTGCGACACTGTCACCTTAAAAATCATATCTTGAGTTTCACAACTCTAAAATCAGTTTCGTAATTTTTACCTGAAACTAGACTCATATGCCCATCTACATATTTTTTTCTAGAATTTTTTGTTGGGCCAATTAGTACATTTTATTAGTCAAAGTCTAATATGTTACAGGGATCGACTACACTGAACTTTTCATATTACGACTTGGATATCTCCCTGCACAGAGCTTCAATACTGATGCCGTTTGTTTATATAGAAACTAGACTCAGAGAGGAATCTATATGTGTATGGCATGACTCCTAATTATCTCTGGTTAATTTATAATGAATTTCCAAAGTTGGATCAGGGAATCCAGAAACCGTTCTGACCCTGTCTCACGAGAACCTGAATATATCTTAACATACTGTCCATATGATCGTTTCGTTACTTTCCTATAAAGATAGATTCATCAAGGTTCGTTTACATAATTTATTCATTATTTAATTCCAGTCCTACTATTTTTAGTGATTTTCCAAATCTACATCACTACTGCTGCCAGCATCTGCCTTTAAGGTAGACTTTACCTATTTCATAGTTTCCATGATTCAACTAGCCCTTTTAGCATAAATAGCACAAATTATGATAGTGATTAACCATTCCATACCAAATGATTATAACATTATGCTCAAACATATATAAGCCATTTTCGCATGGCTATATACATTAACCAAAATATTCTTCCGCCACTAGTCTATTTTATACATGCCATAAGATAATCCAAAACATAGCAGTACCAAACAGTGGATAGTGATAGTGTGACTAGTTGCTGACGATCCCCGAGCCTGTAGCTTCGCAATGAGATCTATAAAACAGAGGAAACAGAGTAAACGGAGTAAGCATTACAATGCTTAGTAAGTTTTAAGCAGTGTCAACAGATAACATCAAATTATAACATAGTTGTTCGTATTTTTATTTCACTCTTCCTTCGGGCATACCATCCCTTTACTGAATATGCACATCTCATCATATACAATAGGTAGATAAACTTTCACATAAAAGTGAGCTCATGTGACATAGATATATCGTATGATTTCACATCACCTCTCACACTGAACCGATGTCACATAATCATAGGAATAGTCTCATAGATTGCTCTCGTATGCATCACATAACTACCTTATGATTTAGTGCAAATCAAGCTCACATATAAACTTGGAGTGCATACCTGTTTAACCTTTCGCATTGAATATATTTATAAGCAATTCTTATTACGAAGTCTTACCCGGACATAATCTCCACACGAAGTTATCGAGTCTTACCCGGACAAAATTCCCACACGTAGTCATCGGGCCTTTAGAGCTCGGATATAGTACGAGCACAAAGCTTACGGACATTAATCAGTGATAATATTCTCGCATAAAGCCTGCGGGGTTTTAACCCGGATATAGTACTGACACAAATGCCCTTCGGGACTTATCACATTTATGCACTTTCACATCCATCACGTTGGCCACTCGGCCCTGTCACATATATACACTTTCACATTCATCACATCGGCCATTAGGCCTTATCACCTATATATACTTTCACATTCATCACATCGGCCATTAGGCCTTATTACATATATACACTTTCACATTCATCACATCGGCTATTAGGCCTTATCATACATATACACTTTCACATTCATCACATCGGCCATTAGGCCTTATCACATATATACACTTTCACATTCATCACATCGGCTATTAGGCCTTATCACACATATACACTTTCACATTCATCACATCGGCCATTAGGCCTTATCACATATATACACTTTCACATTCATCACATCGGCCATTAGGCCTTATCACACATATACACTTTCACATTCATCACATCGGCCATTAGGCCTTATCACATATATACACTGTCTTGGCTGAATCTACATCTATCATTTTCCAATATCACAATTTAGAATTCACGTATGGGTTTAATCAATAGCTTATGAGCAACTAGAACAAGTTTATCAAGGTTTACAACACAATCTCAAATTCAGCACAAGCTGTTTTTCCTGAGCAATAGTCACTAAATCATTTATAACTGGAGCTACAAAACTCCAAATCACTTTTCGTTAATTTTTCCTGAATATAGACTCGTATATCTTCCATCCATAAAATTTCCAGAATTTTAGGTTTCTCCAATCAATACCAGATTTTTCTTAAAGTTTCCCCTGTTTCACTGTTTGACTAATCTGACCACTCTTCACTACGAACCAAATTTCTCATTTTACAAAATTCAAAATGTGTTGTATTTGATTTCATTTGAAACTAGACTCATTAAGGAGTCTAAGCATATAAATGTTATCTTATATGTAACAACCCAAAATTTACCCTAGTCGGGAAGTGGTTTCGGGACCACAAAACCGAGTCATAAAAATAATTAATTTCCATATTCTATGCTTATTATGCGTGTACATGAGTATGTGGAAGTTTCATTCTCCAATTTTGCCAATTGTATGAGAAATTATTAAATAGGGATCGATATGAGACATGGTGAAAATATGATAGGCTAATTTAAAATGGTCTATTAATGCATGTTGTGAAAATGATGGGTTTGCATGTCAAATTACCCAAAATTTGAGCTAGTGGTTGGCCATGCTATGGGTGGAAACATGTTGGGAACATGTTGGCCTAGTGAGGTATGTAGGAAAAAAATAAAATAAGGAGTATGGGTAATAAAGAAAGGAAAAACAAAAAAATGAGTGGTTGTTTCCCCCCCCATTGCCGTGAGCTAAAGAAAGGAAAAGAAAAATTTTGTTCATCCTTTTTCATCCTCTTTTGACTGAAAATTCTAAGGGAGGAGGAAGGAGTTCTTGCTTCATGTTTGGTTTGGAAGAGAATTAGGAGGAAGTTTGGCCATGCATGTAACTAGATTGAGGTATGTTTGATATTATTCTTTGAGATTCATGTATATTTTAAGTTGTAAGTTTGAAATCTACCTAGCCATGGTTCAAACTTTGTTAAATGATGGAGATGATATTCGGCCATGCATGTTACATTCTTGGTTGGTATTTTGATGTTTGATGTTGTGGTGATGAGGCATGAAGATGAGTTAAGATTCGGCCTAGGTGGAGTTTGTGTTAATGCCATTGCATGCTAAATATGAAGCTTGTTAATGATGCATGTGATGGTGGATTGATGATTCTTGAATCTCTTTTTTTTAGCATTTTTGAGTGAGCACATATGTGCATTGGTTGCTAGATGGGGAAGAATCGGCTAGCAAGTTGTGTGCTAAGGCCGAATATAATTTTTGTAGGTTAATGAGTAATGCATGTGCTAAATTGATGGAAAGGGAGAGGATGCTTTACTAGTGTATAAATGATATAAAGATTTTAGAAATTATTTTTGGTTAGGTGTATGTATGATTAGGTATATTCGGCCATATGAGTAAATATATAGATGATGTTAAAATTGATTATGTTTAATGGGCCATATAGGGTACACATTGTGATATTAACTTTGATTCTCTATAATTGATCAAGTGGGTGATTAGTAAGGGTGATTGCCGAATATACTAACATACATATGCATGTGTAATTGGATTGTAAATATTTAGCAAGGCGGTTAAACTTGTTGATTTATTGATTAAGCTCAAGGAGTTAAAGGAGGAGAATCGAGCAAAGGCAAAGAAAAGATCATCGAGTACCGAGTTGGAACCATCTTACCCAACACAAGTAAGTCATTAAGCATATCTTTGGTATTGATTAAAGGATCGTAATACCTACACCATTGTGTTTAATGAGATGAAATGTATACAAATGAATATGTAAGTAGAGATGAAATTTGTCGAATGTAAAAAGGAAGTGAAGCCTATTGAGTGGCTGGTTTTCGGCACTAAGTGTGCGGGCAATAAGTGTTCACGGTCATGAGATTGGCACTAAGTGTGCGGGTTTAAATTGTACAGCACTAAGTGTGCGAGTTTAAAGTACATGGCACTAAGTGTGCGCGGTTGATTATTAAGCACTATGTGTGCGAACCCAATATATATTTTCTATAAATTATTTACATTCAGGGTGCGACTTTACCGAGTCGATTTTGGACAGCGGAAAAGGTAAGTGTGCGAACTTGAAATGCATGGCACTAAGTGTGTGAGTTTAAAGTACATGGCATTAAGTGTGCGCGGTTGATTATTAAGCACTATGTGTGCGAACTCAATATATATTTTCTATAAATTATTTACATGAAGGGTGCGACTTTACCGAGTCAATTTTGGACAGCGGAAAAGGTAAGTACCTTGAGTTCATGGCTAATAGGCGCTATGTTTATATTTGGAGTTGAGCTTGGTAAGTTTTGAACCTATGTGACGATTATAGTTGAAGTCACGTACATAAGGTTCATTGTGGAATAGGTGAAAGTTCGTTTAATTGTATGATTATAACGAAAATAAAATGATGTATGAAAGGCCAATGTAGGACTTGGTATGAGATTGAACCATAGGGTTTAAGGAACTATGGTATAGTTTGGTATGGATGGAGTACTTAACCTCATTTCATTGTTTCCTGTTGTGATAATTTTATTAATGGATGGTTGTGGAATGCTTATGGCTTACTGAGTTATATACTCATTCGGTGTTTGCTTGTCACCTATTCTAGGTTTCTTGGACTCGTCTCTTTTTGCGTGATCGTGCCGTCGTCGAAGTCATCACACCGGCTAGCAAGTTTTGGTACTTTCTTCTTAGTCGGCTTAGGAGAACATTTCGGCATGTATAGGCTATTATGTTGTGTTTGAACTTTGGTATGTAAACTTTTAGCCATGCGAAAATGGCATAAATGTTCGGTTGGGTTTGGTTTCATAACGTTAGGTCGTAAATCTTGATAATTCGACCTTTTTATGCTATATGTCATGGTTGATTATTTTGGTGTTAAAATTCATGATATAGCAATAGTGTAGTAGGGGGATGTTTGACAATGATTAGCCTTTGGCATGGCTAGTCATGATCATAATTTGTGATATGTATGACGAATTACTAGTTAGATCAAGGAGAAATCACGAAATGGGCATAGTTGCTTTCATAACAGATGCTGGCAGCAGCAGTGACGTGAGATTGAAAAATCACTAAAAATAGTAGGAGTGGGATTAATTGATGAATAAATTATGTATTCGAAGCTCGATGAGTCTATTTTCATAGAGAAGCAACGAAAAGATCATATGGACAGTATGTTAAGAGATATTCAGGTTCTCGTGAGACAGGGCCAGAACGGTTTCTGGATTCCCTGTTCCGACTTTGGAAATTCATTATAAATTAACCAGAGACAATTAGGAGTCATACCATATATGGATAGATTCCTCTCTGAGTCTAGTTTCTATAGAAACAAACAGCATCAGTATTGAAGCTCTGTGCAGGGAGATATCCAGGTCGTAATGCGCAAAGGTCAGTGTAGTCGATCCCTGTAACATGGAAGACTTTGACTAATAAACTGTACTAATTGGCCCGACCAAAAATTCTAGAAAAAAATATGTAGATGGGCATATGAGTCTAGTTTCAGGGAAAAATCACGAAACTGATTTTCGAGTTGTGAAACTCAAGATATGATTTTTAAAGCGACTAGTACGCAGATTGGCAGTGTTGAGAAATATTTTTATAAAGGGTTTAAAGTCTGCTAACACCTCGTGTTCGACTCCGGTGTCGGTCTCGGGTTCTGGGTGTTACATTTGATTGGTATCAGAGCTATGGTTTAGTCGGTTCTAGGACTATCATAGCACGTATGAGTCTAGCTATACATGCCGAATGTTAATGTTTAACTGTGTGATGACTTCTGACGGTTAAAATTTATGTTTTGATTAGTAAATGGATCCCGGTGTAGAGAGAACCTTGGCGGATGACATTGAAAGTGTAGCGGCTGCTCCTGCACAAGGGACACCGCCTGTTGAACCTCAGTCATCTGCGAATAATCAAGGTGAGGGGCTAAACAAGCCTTCTTTACCATGATGAATGAGTGGGTCGCGCAGTATGCCCGAACCAATCCGGCTGTCCAACAATTCCCGAATTTGAATAATCCACCCCGGAGCCAGTAATGCCATCAGTTACTGATCCTGTGAGGCTGAGTAAGCCACCTGTAGACTTGATTAGGAAGCGCGGGGCTGAGGAGTTCAGGGCCATAGTTACTGATGATGCTGAAAGGGCCGAGTTCTGGCTTGATAACACCATTCGGGTGTTTGATGAACTGTCATGCACACCCGATGAATGTCTAAAGTGTGCTATATCCTTGTTGCGGGACTCAGCCTACTATTGGTGGAGGACCCTGATTTCCATAGTCCAAACGAACGAGTAACTTGGGACTTCTTTCAGACGGAATTTCGAAAGAAATATATTAGTCAACGGTTCATTGATCAAAAGCGTAAGGAATTCTTGGAACTCAAGCAAGGCCGTATGACAGTATCTGAATACGAACATGAATTCGTAAGACTCAGTAGGTATGCCCGGGAGTGTGTAGCTGATGAGGTTGCTATGTGCAAAAGATTCGAAGAAGGATTGAATGAAGATTTAAAGCTACTAATGGGTATTTTGGAAATAAAAGAATTCGTAACACTAGTCGAACGAGCCTGCAAGGCGGAAAACTTGGAAAGGAGAAGAAGAAGGCTGAATTTGAAGCTAGAGACTACGTAAAAGATCGACGGGTAAAGCTCCGTTCTCAGCCGTAAAGAAGTTCAGGGAGGACACTAATAAGTCGAGGACGACTGCGGGAATTTCCATCAGAGCAAGACATCGACGGACTCCCGAGTACTTCGGTAGCTAGTGTGGCAATAATCGTCTAAGAAACCTGAATGTCCCCAATGTGGAAGACGACACATAGGTGAATGTTGGGGTAAGTCTATTAACAGGGCCTGTTACGGATGCGGTTCGAAGGACCACTTCATTAGAGATTGCACGGAGCTTGATGAGAAGAATAAGATTCAAGGTGCAAGACCTAGTGGAGTGACAACTAGAGGTAGACCACCGAGAATTTTAGGAGGTAGGGGTGGTAGTCAGAGAGGGACCTCTGATACGGCTGTTCGAGCCGAGAACCGTACTCCTGCTAGAGCATATGCCATTCGCGCACGAGAGGAGGCATCCTCCCCTGACGTCATCACTGGTACCTTCACTCTCTTTGATACTAATGTGATTGCATTGATTGACCCTGGCTCTACTCATTCATATGTATGTGAAACCTTAGCATCCAGTAAGACTCTACCTGTTGAGTCTACTGAGTTCGTAATTCGGGTGTCAAATCCCTTGGGTCGTTACGTGCTTGTCGACAAAGTGTGTAAGAGATGTCCCCTAGTAATTCGAGGTTCTTGTTTTCCGGCGGACTTGATGCTTTTGCCGTTTGATGAATTTGATGTTATTCTTGGTTTGGATTGGCTGACCGCGCATGATGCGGTTGTGAATTGCAAAAGCAAGACTATTGATTTGAGGTGCGCAAATAACGAGGTAATCCGAGTTGAGTCTACGGATTTGAGGGGTTGCCAGCTGTAATATCAGCAATGTTGGCCCAGAAATATGTAAGAAAAGGGTGCGAAGCATACCTTGCGTATGTACTTGATGATAAAGAATTAGAAAAGAAACCCGAATCTGTGCGGGTGGTTTGTGAATACCCGGATGTTTTTCCTGAAGAATTACCGGGTTTACCACCTGTTCGGGAGGTAGAGTTTGGTATTGAGCTTGTACCTGGGACTAGCCGATTTCGATAGCTCCGTATCGTATGGCACCAACCGAGTTAAAAGAGTTAAAATCTCAGTTGCAAGAATTGACGGATAGAGGTTTTGCTCGACCAAGTTTCTCACCTTGGGGTGCACCAGTATTGTTCGTGAAAAAGAAGGACGGAACCATGAGGTTGTGCATTGACTATCGTCAACTGAATAAAGTGACGATAAAGAACAAATATCCGTTGCCGCGCATCGATGATTTGTTCGACCAACTGAAGGGAGCCTCAGTGTTCTCAAAAATAGATTTGAGATCGGGCTATTATCAGTTGCGAATTCGAGATTCGGACATACCCAAAACTGCTTTCAGAACGAGGTACGGTCACTACGAGTTCTTAGTGATGCCGTTTGGGCTCACTAATGCCCCTGCAGTATTTATGGATTTGATGAATCGGATCTTCAGACCATATTTGGATCGGTTCGTAGTTGTGTTCATTGATGACATCTTGGTCTATTCAAGAGATGAGATCGAACATGCTGAACACTTGAGATTAGTGTTGCAAGTTTTGCGGGATAAGAAGTTATATGCTAAGTTCAGTAAGTGTGAGTTCTGGTTAAGAGAGGTTAGCTTCTTGGGTCATGTGGTATCCGCATCGGGTATTCGAGTTGACCCGAACAAAATCTCAGCCATACTTAACTGGAAACCTCCGAGAAATATTACTGAGGTTCGGAGCTTTTTGGGACTCGCCGGTTATTACCGACGATTTGTCAAAGGTTTCTCGATGATAGCCACACCAATGACGAAGCTACTTCAAAAGGATGCTAAGTTCGAATGGACGGAGAAATGTCAGAAAGGCTTCGATCAACTGAAAACTCATTTGACTGAAGCTCCAATTTTAGTGCAACCCGAATCAGGCAAAGAGTTTGTCATTTATAGTGACGCATCCCTACTCGGGTTGGGTTGCGTATTGATGCAAGAAGGCGAGTTGTGGCCTATGCGTCGAGACAATTGAAGCCACACAGAGAAATTATCCAACCCATGATCTCGAACTAGCCGCCATCGTATTCGCTTTGAAAATATGGCGACATTACTTGTTTGGCGAAAAGTGCCATGTATTTTCGGATCACAAAAGTCTCAAATATTTGATGACTCAAAGAGACTTAAATCTGCGACAAAGACGTTGGCTTGAGTTGTTGAAAGATTACGAGCTTGTCATTGATTACCACCCGGGAAAGGCTAATGTGGTTGCGGACGCCTTAAGCCGGAAATCGCTGTTTGCTTTACGAGCGATGAATGTGCACTTGTCTGTTCTACCCGACAATGTGTTAGTAGCTGAATTAAAGGCCAAACCATCATTGATTCATCAAATTCGTGAAGCTCAGAAAGTCGACGATGAATTGGTTGCAAAACGGGCTGAATGTATTCCGAATATGGAATCCGAATTTCAAATTGATGATGACGATTGTTTGAGGTTCAGAAGTCGTTGTGTGTTCCAAGAAATTCGAACTCATTTCGATGATTCTGAACGAAGCCATTGTAGCCGAATGTCAATTCACCCGGGGAGTACGAAAATGTACAACGATTTGAAACGCGTTTTGGTGGCATGGTATGAAACGGGACATCTCCGACTTTGTTTCGAGATGTTTAATATGTCAACAAGTGAAAGCGGAACATCAAGTGCCTTCAGGATTACTTCAGCCGATCATGATACCCGAGTGGAAATGGGATCGAGTCACAATGGACTTTGTGTCCGGACTACCATTGTCAACAAGTAAGAAGGATGCGATTTGGGTTGTTGTTGATAGACTGACTAAGTCGGCTCACTTTATCCCCGTGCGTACGGATTTTTCATTGGATAAACTAGCCGAATTGTATGTTTCTCAGATTGTGAGATTACATGGAGTACCTATTTCTATCGTGTCGGATAGAGATCCGAGATTCACCTCGCGATTTTGGAAGAAATTGCAAGAAGCTTTGGGTACCAAGCTGCATTTTAGCACCGCTTTTCATCCCCAAACCGATGGTCAATCCGAGCGGATAATTCAGATACTCGAGGATATGCTGAGATGCTGCATCCTTGAGTTTAGTGGTTCATGGGAACGGTATGTACCTTTGATTGAATTCGCTTACAACAATAGTTTCAATCAAGTATTAAGATGGCACCTTACGAGGCTTTGTACGGTCGTAAATGCGTACACCATTGTTTTGGACCGAGCTCGGTGAAAGTAAAATTTCGGAGTTGATTTGATTAAAGATGCCGAACAGAAAGTAAAGGTAATCCGTGAAAGTCTGAAGGCAGCCACAGATCGTCAGAAATCGTATGCGGACTTGAAACGAAAGGACATTGAATATCAGGTGGGAGATAAAGTGTTCCTTAAAGTTTCGCCTTGGAAAAAGGTACTCAGGTTTGGCCGTAAGGGCAAGTTGAGCCCGAGATTCATTGGGCCGTACGAAATCTCCGAACGAGTTGGTCGGTTGCGTATAGATTGATTTTGCCCCTGAGCTTGAAAGATTCACGACGTCTTTCATGTTTCGATGCTTCGACGCTATCGATCTGATCCATCGCATATAATTAGCCCATCAGAGGTTGAAATTCAAGCCGATATGAGTTATGAAGAAGAACCGATACGTATCCTAGCTCGTGAAGTGAAGGAGTTGCGAAACAAAAGGGTTCCGTTAGTGAAGGTGTTATGGCTCAAACATGGGATCGAGGAAGCTACTTGGGAAACCGAGAGCTCGATGAAAGAACGATACCCAAACCTATTTACCGGTAAGATTTTCGGGGACGAAAATTTCTTAAGTGGGGGAGAGTTGTAACAGCCCAAAATTACCCTAGTCGGGAAGTGGTTTCGGGACCACAAAACCGAGTCATAAAAATAATTAATTTCCATATTCTATGCTTATTATGTGTGTACATGAGTATGTGGAAGTTTCATTCTCCAATTTTGCCAATTGATGAGAAATTATTAAATAGGATCGATATGAGACATGGTGAAAATATGATAGGCTAATTTAAAATGGTCTATTAATGCATGTTGTGAAAATGATGGGTTTGCATGTCAAATTACCCAAATTTGAGCTAGTGGTTGGCCATGCTATGGGTGGAAAATGTTGGGAACATGTTGGCCTAGTGAGGTATGTAGGAAAAAATAAATAAGGAGTATGGTAATAAAGAAAGGAAAAACAAAAAAATGAGTGGTTGTTTCCCCCCCATTGCCGTGAGCTAAAGAAAGGAAAAGAAAAATTGTTCATCCTTTTTCATCCTCTTTTGACCGAAAATTCTAAGGAGGAGGAAGGAGTTCTTGCTTCATGTTTGGTTTGGAAGAGAATTAGAGAAGTTTGCCATGCATGTAACTAGATGAGGTATGTTTGATATTATTCTTTGAGATTCATGTATATTTTAAGTTGTAAGTTTGAAATCTACCTAGCCATGGTTCAAACTTTGTTAAATGATGGAGATGATATTCGGCCATGCATGTTACATTCTTGGTTGGTATTTTGATGTTGATGTTGTGGTGATGAGGCATGAAGATGAGTTAAGATTCGGCCTAGGTGGAGTTTGTGTTAATGCCATTGCATGCTAAATATGAAGCTTGTTAATGATGCATGTGATGGTGGATTGATGATTCTTGAATCTTTTTTTTTTTAGCATTTTTGAGTGAGCACATATGTGCATTGGTTGCTAGATGGGGAAGAATCGGCTAGCAAGTTGTGTGCTAAGGCCGAATATAATTTTGTAGGTTAATGAGTAATGCATGTGCTAAATTGATGGAAAGGGAGAGGATGCTTTACTAGTGTATAAATATATAAAGATTTAGAAATTATTTTTGTTAGGGTATGTATGATTAGGTATATTCGCCATATGAGTAAATATATAGATGATTAAATTGATATGTAAATGGCCAATAGGGTACACATTGTGATTAACTTTGATTTCATAATTGATCAAGTGGGATTATAAGGTGATGCCGAATATACTAACATACATAATGAATGTGCTAAGATTGTATA